>NC_057801.1:813543760-813561982 GCF_018294505.1 Triticum aestivum
GGGTATGGAGTAATTTTTTTATGTGCCCCAGTTTAGACTCGTGAGGGTATGGAGTATTTTTTTATGTGCCCCAGTTTAGACTCGTGAGGGTATGGAGTACATTTAATGTTTTCTTTTCTTTGCATCACAGTTTATACTCGTAAGTCATTGGAGTATTTTTGTTATATGGCACAGTTTAGACTCGTAAGTTATTGGAGTACAATTGCTATATTTTTATCTCATGGTTTAAACTCGTGATCTTTTGGAGTAAATTTTATTTATATGACACAGCCCATACACACGTTATTTCGGAGTTTGTTCGTTGTCTTCCCTTTTCCTTCTTTGTGTACCCTCATACTTTCCCCAAACATGAGTGCAGAGAAGACTTCCATTCCTTGGTCATGTTCAGTTGGTGATGCAGTCATATTATCCAGATGCTGATTTGTTGAAGCCGCACATGGACCAACCGGCACATCAAGCCAAATGTCTCCAATGCGGAGCCTGACCAATTGCAGCACTTGACCATCCATACCTTCGAATAAAGAAAACTTTATATCAGTTTTCTTTGAGTATATTTTATCGTACACAATGTTTATATAGTTCATGTACTTTAGAAATTCATATGTTGCAATCCTATGTTGGAATTCGAAGATGAGGGGAGAAATAGGTCCCACCGGGCGTGCCAGAATCTGATGACGGGAAAAATGGCGGGCGTGAGACACGCGTCCACGTCATTGATACAGAGTGAAATTTAAATGCATAAAATAAAATAGAATCAACATTGCAGGTACATTATTTCCAGAACTCTTACATTTACATAAAAATTCTGTTAATTACATCTCCGAAGAGAAAACCCCTGATTAAGAATTCCAACATATCTATTACATAGGATTGCATCACATTCCTATTACAACAAACTACAAGAGAAATCCTCCTCGCGGTCGACGACGAACTCCTTCTTGGTGAGCTTGAAGTTTGGTTCCATGCAAGTACTCCTCTATGATTTTATGTGTCATGTTTGGGAATATATTTTCCTAGCATGC
The DNA here is from genome assembly GCF_018294505.1 of Triticum aestivum. Taxonomy (NCBI): domain Eukaryota; kingdom Viridiplantae; phylum Streptophyta; class Magnoliopsida; order Poales; family Poaceae; genus Triticum; species Triticum aestivum. Next base: position 813,544,783 of record NC_057801.1, read on the forward strand.
AACAATTTGTGTGTGTTCAACCTTATTTATATGCAAAATGCAGGTTGATTTTGGCAAGGCATAGTTTTATCCTACGTTTGGCATATAGGATATATATTATATATATACTTTGAAAGTTTTATATGACATCTTTGGCTTTGGTTGCATGGATTTATGTGACATACCAGTTTTAATGAGTTTTACATCATCACATTACTACTATCATCGCGTGACACTGATGTGGTGTCCATGCGTAGCGTAATGGACTGAAGCTTTCTGACACAATCTTGATGCTTTTTATGGTGCATATGATATGTGCCATATTTGTTGACTCTGAATCTGCCCAGTATCGAGCCTGACCTGAGTGGAGTTTGCTTATGATATTTTGTTTGTTTAAAGCCTATCTGGGCTACATGGAATATCCCTTACCATGTATTTTGCATGAATTTTGTATGCATATGTGGATGTGGAGTGAACCTATTTTTATTAGGTTCTACTTTACCTATATCACTACTAACACCGTGTAGCACTAATATAATGCCCGCGTGCAGCGTAACCAAGTAAAGGTTTGTGGAGCAATTATGGTGTTGCATGATCATATGACATATATAATTTTTTGTTTATGTTTGTACCTTACATGGTATTAGCACTAACTCCACATAGCATCATTTCATTGGCGCTCGTGTGTAGCATAACCCATGTAAAGTAAGTTTGTGATATCCATTTGTGATGATGCTAATAGTTTAGGCTCTTATAGCATTGGAGCATTTCATGACATATTTTATTTGACTTTGGACCAAATATGTGGCCTGAATACTTTGTTTAATTTTCTCTTACTTGTATTACTACTAACACCGTGTAGTATTATGATAATGCCCACGTGTAGCGCAACCAAGTAAGATTGTTTTTTTTATGATGCAACATGTTATATCATTCATCTTGCATGATTTTGGTTTCTAGGTGTGTATCATGAACACATTTTTTAAATTAAGTCTTGCCCTGCTCGTATTACTACTAACACCGCGTGGCATTAAGATAATGCCCGCGTGCAGCGTAACCAAGTGAGGGAATATATTTTTATGCTCCTGTTTGTATTGCAACTAGCGTGACACATAATGCCCGTAGCGCAACCAAACAAGCGATCATCATGAGTTTAGTTTAATGCGTTTGTAATTTCATTCCAACTTAGTCATATCCATTTTTTTATGATGACCAAATTAAGTCAAATTTTTATGAGGTTTTCGCACCTATGACACTCTCTTGATTTGTATCCATGTATAGAGACCAAACCAAGGAACGAGCCGTTCATCTTGGCTTGTATCGCTAAAGGGACCGAACCAAGACGGAGATCAATAGGACGAAGCGCACGCAACATTTAAAGGAACCGTGCTTACAAGAACCATGCATGCTCCTTGACTCGTACCGTGATGGCCGAGCCGAAGGCAAAAGTTTGGGATAAATATAATATGCTCCTTGGTTTGTACCGCGATGGCCGAACCAAGGACAAAATTTTGGGATGGATGCAACATACTCTTTAGTCTGTACCAAAATGGCCAAACAAAAGACAAAATTTTGAGATAGATTAAACCATGCATCTTAGTCTGTACCGCAATGGCCGGACTAATGGCAAGAATTTTTTTTAGGAGATGAAACATGCTCCTTGATTTGTACCATGATGGCCGAACCAAGGATTAGAGTTTTGAGAGAGGAGAAAGAAGAAAGCTCCCTGATCTGTACCACAATGGCCAAATCAGGGGCTAGGAGAGAACTATGAATCTTACCTTCAAACTCCTAGCAAGCACGGCGCCTGCCTGCTCCTTTCTCTTCTTTCCTTTGTGGGTTTGTATGTGCGTGTGTATTCTAGCAGCAGATAGGAGACGAATGGATTGAAGGGCCGACCCTAAAGCATTCGAGTGATCTGGTATTTATAGGAGAGCGTGGGAGTGAAACGCTGGTGCCTTGAGGCTGCGGCGCGCGTGGAGTGTTTAACATGCACGTCGCCATCGTGCAAGACGTGGGAGCACGCCCACGCTCTTTGATCGTGGGATCATGGGAGTGGGGCTGTTCCTTTCCCTTTTGTTTTCTGTATTTCTTTAATCTTTAATTAACCGGCAAGGTCCCATCAGCCAGTTACTTTGCAGACACGGTCTCTTTTAATTGAGGCGTATAGCACGGTTGGGCTTTGGCCCATTGCGCCTAATACACATGCATGCATGTCTATGCATGGGATCAGGAGGAAGGAATCCATTACGTGTCTGGCCATACAAGCTATCTCATGTACGCACAGCTTATACATGTCCGTACGTATGCATTGTTAATGAATCAATGGTATTCATTTAGTTAATACACAATGGTATTTCGGTGGAGACACACTTGTACGTGTTGTATTTCGCCGGCACCGGCGTCGTCTTTGACTCTGTGGTTTTTTTGTAACTTTAGAATTCTACTGTTGGTGACGGTATATACGTATGTAAGTTATCTGTCCTCTATAATTCCCTTAGGACAAAAACTTGATGTTTATTTGTTTTGCCATATTTTATAATTGTCGGTTTAAAATGTGTGCATTATCAACGTTCGAATATATAATATGCCTATTTTTGTCGGTCGTCGATTTGAGCGGTTGATTATATTTTCTTAATTGATTCTTTTCATTATAGAACGGATTTTTGCCGTTTTGCATTTATATTTATGTGGTCTATGCATTTTATTTTATCTTGGTCAAAATCCATGTCAACAACGATATGAAGATCTCCTCCCGTTGTAACCGACTCTGTGTAACCCTAGCCCTCTCCGGTGTCTGTATAAACCGGAGAGTTTTAGTCCGTAGGACGAACAACAATCATACCATAGGCTAGCTTCTAGGGTTTAGCCTCTCTGATCTCGTGGTAGATCAACTCTTGTAATACCCATACCATCAATATTAATCAAGCAGGAGTAGGGTTTTACCTCCACGAGAGGGCCCGAACCTGGGTAAAAACATCGTGTCCCTTGTCTCCTGTTACCATCCGCCTAGACGCACAGTTCGGGACCCCCTACCCGAGATCCGCCGGTTTTGACACCGACATTGGTGCTTTCATTGAGAGTTCCTCTGTGTCGTCGCCTTTAGGCCCGATGGCTTCTTCGATCATCAACCACGACGCGGTCCAGGGTGAGACTTTTCTCCCCGGACAGATCTTCGTATTCGGCGCTTCGCACTGCGGGCCAACTCGCTTGGCCATCTGGAGCAGATCGAAAGCTACGCCCCTGGCCATCAGGTCAGGTTTGGAAGCTTAAACTACACGGCCGACTTCCGCGGGGACTTGATCTTCGACGGATTCGAGCCACGGCCGAGCGTGCCACACTGTCTCGATGGGCATGATCTAGGTTTGCCGCCAGACAGCACCCAGAGTGCCGCTCAGGTGTCCGCTCCGACCATTAGCCCGGAGCCGACTGCGCTAATCAGGGACAGACGGTTGGACGCCACCCCAGGAGCAGCAATCTCTACGGCGATAGAGCCGAATACCAGCTTAGTCCTTTGCAAGGCCCGTGACTCCAAGGTGCCGGACTCCGTTCCGGACTCCGAATCTTCCGCACCCCTTCCGATCGAACCCGATTGGGCTCCGATCATGGAGTTCACCGCCGCGGACGTCTTTCAGCACTCGCCCTTTGGCGATATCCTGAACTCCCTAAAGTCTCTCTCTTTGTCAGGAGAGCCCTGGCCGGACTATGGTCAGCAGGGTTGGGATGCGGACGACGAAGAAATTCGAAACCCACCCACCACCCACTTTGTAGCCACTGTCGACGATCTAACCGACATGCTCGACTTCGACTCTGAAGACATCGACGGCATGGACGCCGACGAAGGAGACGACCAAGAACCAGCACCTATAGGGCACTGGAAGGCCACCTCGTCATACGACATATACATGGTGGACACCCCCAAAGCAGGGGATGGCGACGAAAAAGCGGAGGACGACCCCTCCAAGAAGCAACCCAAGCGCCGACATCAGCGGTGCCGCTCTAAATCCCGCCAAAGCAAGAATGGCGAATCCGGCACGGGAGACGTCAACACCCCGGACAGCGCCGAAGACATCCCCCTCCAGCAGGACTCAGTGCAGGAGGGCGAATGAGCCAGCCCTCATGAGAGAGCGGCCGACAGTGAGGTCGAGGACGACAATTATATGCCTCCATCCGAAGACGAGGCAAGCCTCGACGACGACGAATTCGTCGTGCCAGAGGATCCCGTCGAACAAGAGCGTTTCAAACGCAAAAATATGGCCACGGCAAGCAGCCTCAAGAAAAAACAGCAGCAGCTTAGAGCTGACCAAGACCTGCTAGCTGACAGATGGACTGAAGTCCTGGCGGCCGAAGAGTATAAACTCGAACGCCCCTCCAAAAGTTACCCAAAGCGCAGGCTGCTACCCCAACTAGAGGAGGAAGCAACTAAACCTACATCACCAGCGTACGATGCGCCCGATCGGCCACCCCGTGGCCGCGACAGAGAGGCCCCCCGGCCCTCAATCCAAGCCGCACCCCGGCGCTGCTCTAAGAGTGCCAGAGCACGGGGAAACGCAACAGACCTGTGAAACCTATTGGAGGATAAGGCAAGGCAAACAAGATCGATCTACGGATCGCGTGGGTGCCCCACATCACATGATGATAACCGTCACACCGGATATGATAAATACGACCAGGCCGAATACAACAGACCAAGCTCATCCGAGCTGCGTCGCGATATAGCCCAGTACAGGGGCGCCGCACACCCACTATGCTTCATAGACGAAGTAATGGATCATCAAATCCCCGAGGGTTTTAAGCCCGTAAACATCGAATCATACGATGGCACAACTGATCCCACGGTATGGATCGAGGATTATCTCCTTCATATCCACATGGCCCGTGGTGATGATCTACACGCCATCAAATACCTCCCGCTCAAGCTTAAAGGACCAGCTCAACATTGGCTTAACAGCCTGCCAGCAGAGTCAATTCGTTGCTGGGAGGACCTGGAATCCGCATTCCTGGACAACTTCCAGGGCACTTATGTGCGGCCACCAGACGCCAATGACCTAAGCCACATAATCCAGTAGCCAGAGGAATCGGCCAGGCAATTCTGGACACGGTTCCTAACAAAGAAAAATCAAATAGTCAACTGTCCGGACGCCGAGGCCCTTGCAGCCTTCAGGCACAACATCCGAGACGAATGGCCTGCCCGGCACCTAGGACAGGAAAAGCCGAAATCTATGGCAGCCCTCACGACACTCATGACCCGCTTCTGCACGGGCGAAGACAGCTGGCTAGCTCGTAGCAGTAACATAACCAAGAGCACTGGCAATTCGGATACCAAGGACAACAATGGCAGGTCACGTCGCAACAAGCACAAGCGCCGCATTAATGGCGACAATGTTGAGGATACGGCAGTCAATGCCGGATTCAGAGGCTCTAAACCCGGTCAACGGAAGAAGCCATTCAAAAGAAACCCTCCGGGCCCATCCAACTTAGACCGGATACTCAATCGCTCGTGCCAGATACACGGCACCCCCGAACAACCAGCCAACCACACCAACAGGGATTGTTGGGTGTTCAAGCAGGCAGGCAAGTTAAGTGCCGAAACCAGAGACAAGGGGCTGCGTAGCGATGACGAGGAGGAGCCCCGGCCGCCGAACAACAAAGGACAGAAGGGACTCCCCCCGCAAGTGCGGACGGTGAACATGATATACGCAACCCACATCCCCAAAAGGGAGCAGAAGCGTGCTCTCAAGGACGTCTATGCGCTGGAGCCAGTCGCCCCAAAGTTCAACCCATGGTCCTCCTGCCCGATCACCTTTGATCGAAGGGACCACCCCACTAGCATCCGTCACGGCGGATTCGCCGCATTGGTCCTAGACCCAATCATTGATGGATTTCACCTCACCAGAGTCCTGATGGACAGCGGCAGCAGCCTGAACCTGCTTTATCAGGATACAATGCAAAAATGGGTATGGATCCCTCAAGTATTAAACCCACAAAGACAACCTTTAAAGGCGTCATACCAGGTGTAGAAGCCAGCTGTACAGGCTCGGTTACACTCGAAGTGGTCTTCGGATCCCCGGACAATTTCCGAAGCGAGGAGTTAATCTTCGACATAGTCCCATTCCGCAGTGGCTATCACGCCCTGCTCGGACGAACCGCATTTGCAAAATTCAATGCGGTGCCGCACTACGCATATCTCAAGCTCAAGATGCCAGGCCCTCGCAGAGTCATCACGGTAAATGGAAACACCGAACGCTCTCTCCGAACGGAGGAGCACACAGCGGCCCTGGCGGCGGAAGTACAAAGCAGCCTCTCAAGGCAACTCTCCAATCCGGGTGTTAAACGTCCGGACAATGTCAAGCGCGCCCGAAGCAACCTACAACAGAGCAGGCCGGCATGATCCGAGCAAGCATAGCAGTGCGGCCCCAACCCCAGCCCTCGCCATATGGTGATGTCGGTACCACGCGTACATAATTACGCTTTGAAAATACCATGGGCATAAGGGGAGGGGCACAACTACGGCACGCCCAGAATGCGGCTCAACCGCACTTAGGGGCTCCTTATTCCGCCGTTTTCCTTTTTTATTTTTTTCACTTTCAGGACCCACCTATTCGGAAGGGTTGTCCGGCAATACACTCGCCGAACACACGATGCAACAGCCAGGGCGAGAACAAGCCGCGTCGAATGTCCAGGTGGCCTCTATAACGAGTTAAATACCTATTTTTACTTAAAGACCCGCAGCTTGCCCCTGGAGGGGGACATGTCAAATAATCCCATCTCTTGCTTATCACACTATTTGTATCGTTCTGCTTTCATAGCAGCCCTTTTTCATAAATAAGACATAGCTCTTATCCTTTCTTGTATTCATCTATTTTTATACATATATGTTCAGTCATGACATTAAGCAACCGTACACTTTGGTACGGCCAATACACCAGGGGCTTAAGTACCCCATAACATGGTGTGAGAAGACCGAACACTCTCCTGAGTGAGGCACCCCGAACTTATAGCATTATATGCATCGGCTCCGAATCATGTCCTGGGTCAATAGTTGGGTTTGCCCGGCTCCCATGTTTTGGTACCTTACGTTCCGCAATGTTGGCTAAGGTAGCGCTGGGAGAACTACTGCGATTGTGCCCCAGTTGAGCTGGGTTAACACCTCGGTAGAGAAAGCTAAAACTGACCGTCATGATAGTGCGAGAGACCGGTCGGTGTTCGCAAGGTTTTTCGAGTCCTTAAAGACTTATGCCGCTTAGAGCGAGGAGCCGGATTTATCTAGCCAAGGCGTGGATAGCGCCCCGAACTTGGTCTTCCGAATACTAGGGGCTTCGCCGAAATTTAAAATTATAGAATTCTATGGCTAAGTGAGAGTGATAAAGCATTATACGTCTGATGGCCTGGTTCGTTGTGCTGAGCGCCTCCCTAGATGGACCCAAGAATGGGAACAAGAGCGCTCAGGTTTATCCCGAACACCCCAGCACTCGTGGCATGGGGGTAGAAGCCCACGACTTGCATCTCTCAGATTTGATAAACGGCCGCACAGAAGGCAATATTTTAAATTAACAAGCGTTGCTTAATGCACATGAACAAAGTTTTTAGCGTACAGGATAACAAATGCGAGTCTACTAAAAAATTACATCTTTGGAGTACTCATCCTCTATACGGCGGGCACCCTTCAGGACGCCCTTATAATACATCTCGGGCGTGCGATACTCTTTGCCCGGCGGTGGTGCGTCCATCAAAAGCTTCTCCGCGTCCAGCTTGCCCCAGTGCACTTTAGCACGGGCAAGGGCCCGGCGGGCACCTTTAATGCAGATGGAGCGCTTGATGACCTCAATCCATGGACAAGCGTCCACCAGCCGCCGCACCAGACCGAAGTAGCTCCCAGGCATGGCTTCCCTAGGCCATAGTCGAACTATGAGGCCCTTCATGGCCTGTTCGGCAACCTTGTGGAGCTCGACCGGCTGCTTCAGCTGGTCGCTCAGGGGCACCGGATGTTCGGCCTCAGCATACTGAGACCAGAACACCTTTTCCGTCGAGCTCCCCTCCTCGGCTCGGTAGAACGCGGCAGCATCAGACACACTACGGGGGAGATTGGCGAACGCTCCTGGAGAGCTCCGGATTCGGGTAAGTAACATATAATTTACTCTTATGTTCTTGCTTTGCATAAAGAATGCCTTACCCGCCGCTATATTCTTCATCGCCTCGATCTCCTGGAGGGCCTTCTGGGCTTTGACCTTAGCGGTTTTGGCACTCTCAAGAGCCAAGGCGAGCTCGGACTCCCGAGTCTTCGAGTCACACTCCAAACTCTCGTGTTTTTCCACGAGAGCCTGGAGCTCTTGCCGCACCTCCGCCACCCGCGCCTCCTGCTTCTCTCGCTTGGTGCTCTCCAGGGCCGCACTGTTTTCGGCCTTGGAGACCGCCTCCTTCAGGGTCGCCACCTCGGCCGTGGCGCCTGCAACATTTACGTTGGTCCTGTCATTATTTGCAACCAAGTATTTCTATATACATTTACATGCGGTACTATGTACCCTCTTTATCCTCGAGCTGCTTCTTGGCACGGCCGAGCTCGCTCTCGGACCACTCGAGGCTTTCCTTCAATGCATTAACCTCCGCAGTCAGTGCGGCAGAGGTCAGCAGTGCAGCCTGCATTCCCATATTGACATATTTTTATTAGACTCCTGCATATATCTTTTTAGATCCTCAGCTCGGCTCTTCTTTCCGAATGCCGAACTGAGCATCAGGGGCTACTGTCTATGTGGTAACATTTTTTATGTGTTTTGAACACGTACCTCAAAGCCTGTTAACAGACTTGTACAGGCTTCTGTCAGCCCGCTCTTGGCGGACTGAACCTTCTAAATCACCACACTCATAACAGTGCGGTGTTCTTTGTCGATGGAGGCGCCGTTAAGCACCTCCAGCAAATTGTCCGGCGCCTCTGGATGGACGGGGGTCGCCGGCGTCGTAGGCTTGCCCTTCTTATGAAGGCGCCGCCCGTCGGACTCTGGAACTGTTAATGGTTCCGGAGCAGTGTCCGGCCCGGGGACGGACATAGATCCCTCTAGGGCTTTACCCCCTTTGGGCCAGGAGTCCGGGAGGTCGCCTTGAGGCGCCTCCAGGACCACCTCCTCCTGGTTCGGTCCCTTTTGGGACTCCACCTCAGCGTCGTCCGCAGGGAGCGGGGAGGAGGTCGTCGGAAGTGAAGCGCTATTGACATCCAACAAATTCAGGGAGCCGCTCGACGAATCGCTGAGCTGAGCTCTGGGCGGACTGCATAATTAAATTCGGCGTCAGAAGCTATCGAATAATAGAGGAGTGCCATAAGTCATTCGGGTAGCCGGACACTTACGATTTTGCCAGGGGCTTGACCCTGGATGGCCATTCCTCCCCGCCGTCTTCGGCATCAGAGGCGTAGTCCGGCAGAAGAATCTTCCCCTTCTTGGACCCTCCGGCCTCCCCAGTTGGGGTGGCCTTTCTTTTCTTTCCTCCACCCGTTGGAGGGGGAGAGGCTTCTTCTTCTTCCTCCTCCTCCTTGTCTTCAGAGGGGGAGGGTGCGTCGGGGTTGTCGAGCGATGAATCCGACACCACCAGGCGCCGGGAGCTCTTTCGAGTCCCTGTGGCCTTCTTCTTGGCCTTCTTCTCCGGCACCACGTGGGGTGCCGGAACCAGCAGCCTCGTCAATCGAGCGTCCGCTGGGTCTTCTGGTAGGGGAGCCGGACAGATAACCTGCCCGGACTTCTTCAGCCAGTCCTGTCAAAGGTAGGGGACTTTAGATTCCGCATAGAGTCAAACTATGAAAGACAAGAGTCCCGTAAAGGGTAGAATAGCTTACCTCGTTGGCCCGACACCGCGAGCTAAATCCGCGATCCTCGGTAGCGGACGCGAGGGCCTCGGCACCCTTGAACAGCACCTTCCAGGCATCTTCGTATGTGGTGTCCAAGAGCCCGCTCAAGGTTGGGTGTTGTGCCGGATCGAACTCCCACAATTTGAAGGCCCGTTGTTGGCATGGGAGGACTTGGCGGATAAGCATGACCTGGACTACATTGATGAGCTTGAGGTTCTTGCTCACCAGCTTTTTGACGCAGGTTTGGAGTCCGGTCAGCTCTTCCGAATCTCCCCACGTTAGGCCCGTCTCTTTCTAGGAGGTGAGCCGTGTGGGAAAGCCAGATCGGAATTCGGGGGCCGCTTCCCATTTGGGGTCACGCGGCTCGGTGATGTAGACCACCCCGATTGCCACCCTTTGATGGTCTCTACGAAGGCGCCCTCGAGCCATGTAATGTTGGCTATCTTGCCCACCATGGCACCTCGGCACTCCGCTTGGCGGCCACCCACAACCTTCGGCTTGACGCTGAAGGTCTTCAGCCATAGGCCAAAATGAGGCTGGATATGGAGGAAGGCCTCGCACATGACAATAAACGTCGAGATGTTAAGTATGAAGTTCGGGGCCAGATCGTGGAAGTCCAGGCCGTAGTAGAACATGAGCCCCCAGACGAACGGGTGAAGAGAAAAACCCAGTCCGCGGAGCGAATGAGGGAGAAAAACAACCCTCTCATGGGGCCTGGGGGTGGGGATGAGTTGCCCCGCATCTGGAAGCCGGTGCGCGATGTCGTCAGACAAGTATCCGGCCATCCACAACTTTTTGATTTGCCCCTCCGTGACGGAGGAGGCCATCCATCTACCTCCCGCTCCGGACATGATTGGAGAAGGTTGAGGTGGGAAGTGCGGGCTTGGGCGTTGGAGCTCGAGCATGCAGGGACGGATAAGCAAAGGAGGAAGAAGGCGTAAATGGAAAGGGTAGATCCTTATCCCCTTATATGGGCGGCCAAAACTGCGAGCCCCCACCGGCCTAATAAAACTCGCTTATCTCCCAAGCGTCGCGGTTAATGGCGCGGTTGGGTTACCCACGCCCGTATTGATGAGAATCCCGGAATAAGGGGACACGATCTCTGCTTTGACGAGACGTGCCAAGGAAACCGCCTCGCTAAACACGCTGAGGGGAGCAGTAAAACGATTCTAATAAAGGCTTGGCCATGGTGTGATGTCACGCTGCGGAATACGTCAGCAGATTAGATTTGTGTAGAAATTATTCTCTCTACGACGGTATGTGGAACTTATTTTTGCAGAGCCGGACACTATCCTTGTGTTCAACACAATCTATGAAGTATTCGGAGGAGGAACCCGCCTTGCAATGCCGAAGCCAACTTGCACGCTAGACTCATCGTCATTGAAGCCTGGTTCAGGGGCTACTGAGGGAGTCCTGGATTAGGGGGTGTCCGGATGGCCGGACTATGACCTTTGGCCGGACTCCCGGACTATGAAGATACAAGATTGAAGACCTCGTCCCGTGTCCGGATGGGACTTTCCTTGGCATGGAAGGCAAGCTTGGCGATACGATATGAAGATCTCCCCCGTTGTAACCGACTCTGTGTAACCCTAGCCCTCTCCGGTGTCTATATAAACCGGAGAGTTTTAGTCCGTAGGACGAACAACAATCATACCATAGGCTAGCTTCTAGGGTTTAGCCTCTCTGATCTCGTGGTAGATCAACTCTTGTAATACCCATACCATCAATATTAATCAAGCAGGAGTAGGGTTTTACCTCCACCGAGAGGGCCCGAAACTGGGTAAAAACATCGTGTCCCTTGTCTCCTGTTACCATCCGCCTAGACGCACAGTTCGGGACACCCTACCCGAGATCCGCCGGTTTTGACACCGACATTGGTGCTTTCATTGAGAGTTCCGATTCGTCTGGACCTTTTGGTCCCGTTTGGTGGGACAAACCGGGACCAATGGGCCTTGCTCCTGGCCCACCACCATTGGTCCCAGTTGGTGGCTTGAACCGGGACCATAGGCTGCCCTTTAGTCCCGGTTCATGCCACCAACCGGGACCAATGAGGTGCCTATATATACCCCCTCGCTTAAGAGCAGAGCACACTGCTCTGTTTTTTCTGGCCGCCGAGGGGGAGAGGGCTTGGTGGTGCTCTAGCTCACCTCCTATGCACACAAGGTGTTCGATGGAATGCCCGAGCCACACTACTTAAGCTTTCTCCTCTCCAAGCTCGACCTCTAAGCTCCATTTTCCTCAATATTTTTCTAGGTTTAGTGTTCCGTCACGCCCCGTCCCCGTCTTCACCGCCGTCGATCACTCGCGCCAATCTCATCGCCTGCACCACCGTGGTGAGCATCTTGTTCTTATCTTCTTTCTAATAGGAAAAATATTCTTACTTGTATGTTTAGATAGATACTTGTATTATTTTCTTACTTTTATTATTGCATCTTATATAGTGCGATGGTTTTGGTATCCGCCCCCGTCGGCCCTCGTCCTGTCTATGATTCGGATCTGGTATATATTATCTTTTCATAACTATTGGTTCATTTATTGTTTATGACAATTATGCCGACGAACGTGACATATATTTTATTTATCTAGGAGGTTGTTGAACCGGAAATTCCAACCGACCCTATTGTCGAGAGGTTAGATTTAGTTGAAGAAGAAAACAATTTCTTGAAGGAAAAAATAAGAAAAATTGAGGAGGAGAAGATGATATTGGAGTTGCATGTTGCAGATGTCGTCGATGATCACAAGATCAAGATGGATGCAATGCGCTTGAAGATTAGAAAGATTAGAAAATATGCCATTCATACCGAGGCTTGGTATCATTATGCCGTTGGATCAGTTGTTACCTTGGTTGCGATTATGATCACATTTGTTTTCGCATTGAAATGTTTTACATAGTTTCAATGTATGGTTTACTTAATTTAGATGCTCTGCAGAGCTTTATGTTGTTAGATGAGAACTATGTATGTACTTTGGTTTGAATGTGATGATGAACTTCTATTAATTTGATCACTTAATTATCTATTCATGATGTTCTGTAATGATTTTTGACACACTTAATTATACATAATGCACGCAGATGAACCGACAATGGATGTACGGTGCCAGACACACCTCCGAGTACATTAAGGGCGTGCATGATTTTCTCGAAGTGGCTGAGGCAAACAAGCAGAATGGTTTTATGTGTTGTCCATGCCCTATATGTGGGAATACGAAGTCTTACTCTAACCGGAAAATCCTTCACACCCACCTGCTTTACAAGGGTTTCATGCCACACTATAATATTTGGACGAGGCATGGAGAAATATGGGTTATGATGGAAGACGACGAAGAAGAAGAGTATGATGACAACTATGTGCCCCCTGAATACGGTGATGCTACTAAACATCAAGAGGAACCAGACGATGTGCACAATGATGCTGCAACGGGCGAAGCTGCTGAAGATCAAGAGGAACCAGACGATGTGCCCAATGATGATGATCTCCGCTGGGTCATTGTTGATGCAAGGACGCATTGCGAAAGTCAAAAGGAGAAGCTGAAGTTTGATCGCATGTTAGAGGATCACAAAAATGGTTGTACCCCAATTGCGAAGATGGCAACACAAAGCTCGGTACCGTACTGGAATTGCTGCAGTGGAAGATAGAGAATGCTGTGCCTGACAAAGGATTTGAGAAGCTACTGAAAATATTGAAGAAGAAGCTTCTAAAGGATAACGAATTGCCTGATAGTACATACGCAGCAAAGAAGGTCGTATGCCCTCTAGGATTGGAGGTGCAGAAGATACATGCATGCCCTAATGACTGCATCCTCTACCGCGGTGCGTACAAGGATCTGAACGCATGCCCGGTATGCGGTGCATTGTGGTATAAGATCAGACGAGATGACCCTGGTGATGTTGACGACGAGCCCCCCAGGAAGAGGGTTCCTGCGAAGGTGATGTGGTATGCTCCTATAATACCACGGTTGAAACGTCTGTTCAGAAACAGAGAGCATGCCAAGTTGATGCGATGGCACAGTGAGGACCGTAAGAAAGACGGGAAGTTGAGAGCACCCGCTGACGGGTCGCAGTGGAGAAAAATCGAGAGAAAGTACTGGGATGAGTTTGCAAGTGCCCCAAGGAACGTATGGTTTGCTTTAAGCACGGATGTCATTAATCCTTTCGGGGAGCAGAGCAGCAATCACAACACCTGGCATGTGACTCTATGTATGTATAACCTTCCTCCTTGGATGTGCATGAAGCGGAAGTTCATTATGATGCCAGTTCTCATCCAAGGCCCTAAGCAACCCGGCAACGACATTGATGTGTACCTAAGGCCATTAGTTGAAGAACTTTTACAGCTGTGGAATGGAAACGGTGTACGTACGTGGGATGAGCACAAACAGGAGGAATTTGACCTAAAGGCGTTGCTGCTCGTGACCATCAACGATTGGCCCGCTCTCAGTAACCTTTCAGGACAGACAAACAAGGGATACCACGCATGCACGCACTGTTTACTTGACACCGATAGTATATACCTGGGAAGCTGCAGGAAGAATGTGTACCTGGGCCATCGTTGATTTATTCCGACCAACCATCAATGTTGAAAGAAAGGCAAGCATTTCAAAGGCGAGGCAGATCACCGGAAGAAGCCCGCCATGTATACCGGTGATCACGTACTTGATATGGTCAATGATTTACACGTAATCTTTGGAAAGGGTCCCGACGCACTAGCTGTTTCGAATGACGCTGAGGGACACGCACCCATGTGGAAGAAGAAATCTATATTTTGGGACCTACCCTACTGGAAAGACCTAGAGGTCCGCTCTTCAATTGATGTGATGCACGTGACGAAGAACCTTTGCGTGAACCTGCTAGGCTTCTTGGGCGTGTATAGAAAGACAAAAGATACACCTGAGGCACGGGAGGACCTGCAATGTTTGCACGAAAAAGACGGCATGCCTCTGAAGCAGTATAAAGGTCCTGCCAGCTACGCTCTTATGAAAGAAGAGAAAGAAATCTTCTTTGAATGCCTGCTCAGTATGAAGGTCCCGACAGGATTCTCGTCGAATATAAAGGGAATAATAAATATGCCAGAGAAAAAGTTCCAGAACCTAAAGTCTCATGACTGCCACGTGATTATGACGCAACTGCTTCCGGTTGCATTGAGGGGGCTTCTACCGGAAAACGTCCGATTAGCCATTGTGAAGTTATGTGCATTCCTCAATGCAATCTCTCAAAAGGTGATCGATCCAGAAATCATACCAAGGCTAAGGAGTGATGTGGCGCAATGTCTTGTTAGTTTTGAGCTGGTGTTCCCACCATCCTTCTTCAATATCATGACGCACGTCCTAGTTGATCTAGTCACCGAGATTGTCATTCTGGGGCCCGTATTTCTACACAATATGTTCCCCTTTGAGAGGTTCATGGGTGTCCTAAAGAAATATGTCCGTAACCGCGCTAGGACAAAAGGAAGCATCTCCATGGGCCATCAAACAGAGGATGTCATCGGGTTTTGTGTTGACTTCATTCCTGGCCTTAAGAAGATAGGTCTCCCTAAATCGCGGTATGTGGGGAGACTGACTGGAAAAGGCACGCTTGGAAGGGACTCAATAATATGCAGGGATGGATATTCTTGGTCTCAAGCACACTACACAGTTCTACATAACTCTACCTTGGTGACCCCGTATGTCGATGAACACAAGAACAGTCTACGCTCCAAACACAAGGAGCAGTGCGATGACTAGATTACATGTGAACACATCAGGACTTTCAGCAGTTGGTTGGAAACACGTCTCAGAGGTGACAACACTGTTTGTAATGAGCTGTACTTGTTGTCCAGGGGACCATCTTTGACTGTTACGATTTGGAAAGATACGAGATAAATGGGAATACATTTTACACGATCGCCCAAGATCAAAAGAGCACCAACCAAAATAGCGGTGTCCGCCTTGATGCAGCCACCGAGAGGGGAAAGGACACATATTATGGTTACATAGTGGACATATGGGAACTAGACTACGGAGTAGATTTTAAGGTCCCTTTGTTTAAGTGCAAATGGGTCAATCTGTCAGGAGGCGGGGTACAGGTAGACCCACAGTACGGAATGACAACAGTGGATCTGAAAAATCTTGGGTACATTGACGAACCATTCGTCCTAGCCAATGATGTGGCACAGGTTATCTATGTGAAGGACATGTCTACCAGACCGAGAAAAAGAAAAGATAAGGAAGCGAATACATCATACGATGAGCCAAAGCGCCACATAGTTTTTTCAGGAAAAAGGCACATCATGGGAGTGGAGGGCAAGACAGACATGTCTGAAGATTATGAAAAGTTTCATGAAATTCCTCCCTTCAAAGTCAAGGCTGACCCATGCATCCTGATAAACGATGAAGATTATCCATGGTTACGGCGCAATAAGCAAATGACACAAGCGAAGAAAAAGTGAAGACTTTCTCCCGCAACTATTATGATGATACCATGCCAACTTTGTAATAGACGAGTATGATACCATTATCCGTTTTGTACATGCACATGCTATGTGGGTGAAATTATGATACCATGCCAACTTTCAACTTTTTCAGAGTTCATTTGAAATGCTTTAATGTCTTATGGTTCGGCCCTCGTAATACCATTAATCCCGGTTCGCTCCTTGTCAACTATGTTCTCACCAAGAACACTCTCAAGAGGGCAGCCACGTGGGCCATTGGTCCCGGTTTGTCTGGACCTTTTGGTCCCGGTTCCATGCACGAACTAGGACCAATGCGCCTCGCCCCTGGCTCATGACCATTAGTCCCGGTTTGTGCCACAAACCAGGACTAAAGGGTTGGTCCTCGTTGCGCTCAGAGTTTAGTCCCACCTCGCCAACCGAAGGGCGCTCACATCGGTTTATAAGCCCGTCCCTCTCGGCCTTGTTGAGGTCCTCTCAAAGTGAAAATAGATGTCCCTATAAAGGGAATTTGACCTAAATTCATAGTGAATTTCTCTGAAATTCATAGAAATTTATTATGAATTTTCTCTATAGGCGCATCTATGTTCATTTTTTTAGTAAAGTTAATCACAAACTTGTGATTCACACAAATTTCCAAGAATTCAAATTTTAACTATTCAAATTTGACAACTAATGGCACTAACAGAAAGTTTGTAATTTTTCTAAAACTAATGGCACTAACAGAAAGTTTATAATTTTGCTGACCTAAAAGAAAAAAGAATTAAAAAATAAAGCAAAAAACAAAAGAAAATAAATAATGCAGAAGACAAAATAAAAAAATGGAAACATAATAAAAATAGCAACAATAAGTATTTTATTGTATGTAGAAATAAAATAAAATAAATAAAGCAACAAAGAAAAACAAAAAAACAAAAAAATGTTTTCAAATTTGAAAACTAATGGCACTAACAGAAAGTTTATA
>NC_057801.1:813563378-813563995 GCF_018294505.1 Triticum aestivum
TCTCTGTGTATATATGTTCATATATGCAAAAGTTAGATTTATATATTTAGAAAAGGATTATCTATATATGTTCTCTGATTTAGTACATTTTAGGTTAGTTTCATTTTTAGAAAAGTTTTATAAATTTAGGACAGGAAAAAGGAAAATAAGAAGAGGAAAAAGGAGAAGAAGAGGAGAGGAAGAAAAGGAATAGGATAAGAAGAGGAGAGGAAGAAAAGGAAGAGGAGAAGAAAAAAGGAATAGAGGAGAAGAAGAAAAAATAGAAAATTTAGGTTAGTTTCATTTTTCTATTTTTTCCTGTCCTAAATTTTTATAAATTTAGGTTATAAATTTAGAAAAGTTCTATTCCTTTCTTCTTCTCCTCTTTTTATTTCTTATTCGTTTTCTTATGTTTTATCGGGTATGTCGTCGTCCATATACCCCTCCCGATAACTTCAACACGAGGGGGGGGGTCGATATACCCCCTCCCCAATAATATTATTTTCCCATGTACGTATGTCGTGTCGATATAAACACCCAATAACTTCAACACGTGGGGGGGGGTCGATCGATATACCCCCTCCCGATAACTTCAACATGTGTGGGGGGGTCGATATACGCCCTCCCCGTTACTATTA
>NC_057801.1:813564152-813565617 GCF_018294505.1 Triticum aestivum
ATATACCCCTCCCCGATAATATTATTTTCCCATGTACGTATGTCGTTGTTGTCGATATAAACCCCTCCTGATAACTTCAACACGTGGGGGGGGGGGGTCGATATACCCCTCCCGATAACTTCAACACGTGGGGGGGGGTCGATATACCCCCTCCCCGATAACATTATTTCCCCGTTTATGTATCTCGTCGTTGTCGATATTACCCCCTTGAAGCGTTGTCGAGGCCTGATGTCTACTACACAACCTTCTTCTTGTAGATGTTGTTGGGCCTGCAAGTGCACAGGTTTATAGGACAGTAGCAAATTTCCCTCAAGTGGATGACCTAAGGTTTATCAATCCATACGAGGCGCAGGATGAAGATGGTCTCTCTCAAATAACCCTGCAACCAAATTACAAAAAGTCTCTTGTGTCCCCAACACACCCAATACAATGGTAAATTGTATAGGTGCACTAGTTCAGCGAAGAGATGAAGATACAAGTGCAGTATGGATGGTAGATAAAGGTATTTGTAATCAGAAATTATAAAAACAGCAAGGTAGCAAGCGATAAAAGTGAGCGTAAACGGTATTGCAATGATAGGAAACAAGGCCTAGGGTTCATACTTTCACTAGTGCAAGTTCTCTCAACAATAATAACATAGATAGATCATATAACAATCCCTCAACATGCAACAAAGAGTCACTCCAAAGACACTAATAGTGGAGAACGAACGAAGAGATTATGGTAGGGTATGAAACCACCTCAAAGTTATTCTTTCGGATCAATCTATTCAAGAGTTCATACTAGAATAACACCTTAAGACACAAATCAACCAAAACCCTAATGTCACCTAGATACTCCATTGTCACCTCAAGTATCCGTGGGCATGATTATACGATATGCATCACACAATCTCAGATTCATCAATTCAACCAACACAAAGTACTTCAAAGAGTGCCCCAAAGTTTCTACCAGAGAGTCAAGAACATGTGCCAACCCCTATGAATAGGTTCATGGTCGGAACCCGCAAGTTGGTCACCAAAACATACATCAAGAGGCACATGATATCCCATTGTCACCACAGATAAGCACGGCAAGACATACATCAAGTGTTCTCATGAAAGACTCAATCCGATAAGATAACTTCAAAGGGGAAACTCAATTCATCATAAGAGAGTAGAGGGGGAGAAACATCATAAGATCCAACTACAATAGCAAAGCTCGGGATACATCAAGATCGTGCCATAGAGGGAACACGAGAGAGAACACGAGAGAGAGAGAGATCAAACACATAGCTACTGGTACATATCCTCAGCCTCGAGGGTGAACTACTCCCTCCTCATCATGGAGAGCGTCGGGATGATGAAGATGGCCACCGATGAAGGATCCCCCCTCCGGCAGGGTGCCGAGAAGGGCTCCCGAGAGGTTTTTGGTGGCTACAGAGGCTTGCGGCGGCGGAACTCCCGATCTATCTTGATATTTGATG
>NC_057801.1:813566027-813569837 GCF_018294505.1 Triticum aestivum
CCCCTATCTCCTGGGCTCCTCGAGGATCTTCTGACTTGATCTCCAAGCCTCCAGGATGATAATCTTCCAAAAAAACACGTTGCCGAAGGTTATTCCGTTTGGACTCCGTTTGATATTCCTTTTTTTCTTCGAAATACTGAAATAGGCAATAAAACAGCAATATGGGCTGGGCCTCCGGTTAATAGGTTAGTCCCAAAAGTAATATAAAAGTGTATAAGAAAGCCCATAATCATTCAAAACAGATAATAATATAGCATGAATGCTTCATAAATTATAGATACGTTGGAGACGTATCAAGGCCACCCCAAACCCTAGAGAAGCGCAGCAAGGCCTATTCAGGAGGTGGAGGAAAGAGATGAAAAAGTTTGTCGACAAAGAAGAGACACCAGAATTCATCGGCAAATATGAGAAGATCAGAGATCACTTTCCCGCATTTGTGGACCACAAGACATCGGAAAAGAGTAAGAAGATGTCGGCGACAAACAAGCAAAATGCTGCGAAGAAGAAGTTTCACCATCGCATGGGGTCAGGTGGCTACGTCAAAGCCCGGCCTAAATGGGCCAAGGCTGAGAATGATCTGCTTGATAAAGGGATCGAACCAGAGACAATGAACTGGACAGAACATTGCCGGACTTGGTTATTCGGGGCTGGCGAAACCTTGGACCCTGTATCAGGGAAGTGCCGTTGGACGGACGAGCAACTGAAAATACCAGCCAACAGGCTTCAGCACTATATCGATGCAGCACAGCAAGGGACGTTCATTCCAGACAGGGAGAACGACGAGCTCACAATGGCCCTCGGGAATCCTGAGCACCCTGGATGGACCGAGGCATGTCAGGCTCCATTCCATGGAAGGTTGGTTTTCCGGACGCAGGCGGTTACAAATGCCAGGAGAGGAGGAAGAAAGTGGAGCATAGCCAACTCTCGGCACTGGATGCAAGGGTACAAGGGCTAGAGGAACGAGAAGTAGATCACAGCAAACGACCTGTCGAAGCTTCCCCCGAAGCTACCCCGCCATCTCAGCGGAGAAGCAGCGTGGCTTCCACCGAGCTGCTTCAGCCGGAGCATGTCTTGACGGCTCCTGCTAGCTACCCCGTGGATTTTATCACGGAGTCTTAAAATTGCCACCTTATGACGCAATGGCAGAACTTAAAAGTCAAGGCGGCTTTCGTCCAAGTTCGACCTTCTGAACCCGGCGCAACTTTTCACTGTTGTCTGATTCCAGAAGGATATGCTAGGGTGACAGTGACGAAATAACGGAGGGATTTGAGGACCTCCAGCTTGACCACCCTACCGGTGAAGGGGAGACTCGGCTGGGTTCTGCTTTGAAGACTCCATGCCTATGGCGGAAGGAGTTCATCAAGCTTCCGAACTGGATGCCTCGTCCTCCTCCTCCGGCGAGTCAGGGCACTCCGCCTCCTCCACCGCCTCCTCCTCTGGCGAGTGACGATCAGGGCACTCGGCCTCCTTCTCCGGTGCGTGGCGGCACTCCGCGTCCTTCTCCGCCTACGCCGGCACGCCCGAGCAGCCAGCAGCCTCCTCCTTCTCCGCCTCGCCAGCAAGGGCGGAAGAGACCCGCCGCCGCTCCGGCTGCTCCGGCGCGTCGTAGTCCTTCTCCTCTGCCTCGTAAGCAAGCACGAAAGAAGACAGACGCCGCAACCGCTCCGTCTGCTCCGGCGTCTACAGCCAGCAGAGGCAGGAGGCAATACAGATACGGTCCTTCTCTCAAGCCTCTAGAGAAGTTACCGTATGACAGGACCGAGGAGGAAAATGCGAAGATCATGCGGACCGAAGTGGAGGACTTCTTTAAAGGGTTGAAAGCAAAGAGACATCCACCTCCGGAGGAGAAGGTAGATCCGGTGAAAGCAAAGCGCACTATCGATGCCCTGAGGAAACCACCAAAGTCTCCGCCAAGAACCAACTATGAGCGCATTACTGAACAGGCATATCTCGCAGCAGAGCGGTCGGGAAGTACTGTCAGTGATTAAAGGTTAAAATAACGAGCAGCTGCGAAAAAAATTACCCAGCTCGGCGAACAAGCAAATCAATCGTGCCCCCCGCTCAATGTGTCTAGTGGCGACATCGTCACTAATGCTCCGGGGACGGTGCCCGGTTATAGCAATCTTGCAGATTACCTGCCTGACGATGTAAATTTTGATTTCTTGGAGGTGGATGAACACAGATACGAGTACGGGAAGCCTCTCGTCAAAGATGAAAAATCTCTAACAACGATGATGCGAAGATTCCATAATTGGTACATGAAAACCCGCAGAGAGTCTGGGGGGACGAATACTTTGTATCTGAGAATTAAAGAGGAGCACGACCTCGTTGGAACTTATCTGTTGCCTGTTCCATTTGAGGAGTTCTTCGAGTTCTTCAATCAAAAGGCCCTCGATAAATTAACGGTCTTTTACTACTGTCTGTAAGTACTATTTCTGTCATTAAGTCTCTATATATAGCCCAGCTCTTTCATTGCATGTATTTATAATTAATTATCCTCACTATACTATGCAGATTGAAGATCGTCGAGTGCAGAAAACAAGAAATGTATGATATTGGGTTCATTAACACAAATATCATAGATGAAATTCATGTTAAAAAGCATGCCGAAGAGGCCGAGGCCAACTTGCTACAATCATTGATCAAAAATCAAAACAAAGATTTAATACTCTTTCCTTACAGCTTCGAGTGAGTGTTACTGTCGTGTGCATATTCGGTTTCCCTTATTACTCGAGCGAGGTTATAGTAATGCAATTGATGAGTAATGCATGCGTGCGCAGCTTCCACTATGTTCTTCTGGAGATTAAGCTTGAGCGGGGACTAGTAACCGCCTTAGACTCGAGATGAAAAGTTCCCGAAACCTATGCGGACATGACTAAATTTCTCAACAAGTAAGTTCAATCGATCATTATCGCACCATATCGGCAACTTTTTTTTCATTTCCTGATATCTCAAGTAATAATAATTATTTTCTTTGTCTTGCAGGGTTTGGAAACACTTCACCGCAGAAGCTCCGGGACTGCCGAAGGAGCTGCGATACACATACCCGAAATTAAGTACTACTAGCGAGCTAGTTGCACGCATCTCCCGTTGATTCTATAGCTATACTTTCATCAATGCCATTTATAATGCTTCATTATCAGTTTGATTGACCTCTATTTCTCGTAAAGTGCTTGTGGCAGGAACAAGGGAATAATTACTGTGGATACTACGTGTGCGAGTTCATCTACAACGTGACTTTGAAAAATAAGCGGGGCTACTCTAAAAGACAATATGAAGTGCGTAAGCAATAATATTCACAATTTCATTTTATTACACCATCATTTCTGTTGAGTTTCATTCATATATATGTATTAACCCCCTTCTTCAAATTAGACGTGGCAGATGTGGAATGAACTCCTAGAACAAGATCGCATGGAAGAAATTCAAGAGGAATTGGCGGGATTCTTTCTTGACCACGTCATCAATAAAGCCGGAGAATACCATGTGGAAGTTGATTTCAAATGCTAGGGGATTGTAAGAGATCTTACATATTGTATATGTATGTAGCCAGTAGCGTCGGATAGATAATACGAAAACTTGTTGTTCGACCAATCTCTCGGAGAAGGAGAGGTCGATCAATCACTTCTCTCGGTATGCATGACGAACTTCTATACTTAATGGTTCCCTTCATTTTCTTACTAGCTAGCATGTCGAGGGCCTCTCTATGCACAGTACGTAGCGTCGACCAAGCACGGATATAAGAAAGGACACTTCTCTCTATTAATTAGCTAGCTAACACAATATATGAAACACCTACATTAACCCCCC
>NC_057801.1:813570053-813573322 GCF_018294505.1 Triticum aestivum
CACTGAAATGCTGACGCGTGGATGCCTTTTGGTCCCGGTTGGTGCCACCAACCTGGACCAAAGGCCCTCCTACCTGGGCTCGGCGCACCAGCCACGTGGAGGCCCATCTGTCCCGGTTCGTGTTAGAACCGGGACTAAAGGTCTAGGGCATTAGTAACACCCCTTTAGTCCCGGTTCAAGAACCGGGACAAAAGGCCCTCACCAACCGGGACTAATAGGGGTTTTTCTACTAGTGCCAGTAGAAGGCTGAGGCTACTAGTTTGATTTTTCTCTCCCTAATGGAGGGATATGAGGCTACCATTAGATGGACCCTACACAGATTCTCTCTCTTCTCATAATTCATCACTCGGCTTAGTTTATTTTTTCTACTTTTTTCATGAGGCACCTGCCTCTTCTGTAGGCTTCACCTGGCACATGCATGCTATACTTTTTTAGCCACTGTGGCATCCGAACCTAGCTGGCATCCGGGGCACTAGATTTGAGGCTACGCATAGTACATGCCCTAACAATTCACTTTATGCCAAGGTCAAAAGTAGTGTATCACTTCATTTCTGAAACTGCCCCTGTCGCATCGGCTTCGACATGACCTATCCGCTCTAAATGTGTTTTTATTTACTAGAGGTGACAGATGGTATACTTTATATACACAAACTAATGGAAGCCAAATTCGTCATTGTTGAGCTCTTGTTTGCTAGTTAACATTTCCAGTCTTCATCCAATCGACATGTAAAATGTTGCATTCTGCTCTTTTTGTCATCATGTATTAGCATGAAAACATGCACAGGTTGGATGTTGCATTATCTTTTGTACACCCTAATCACGGTTGTCTCCCCTCTTTCAGCTTTATAGAGAGAAATGGGGGGAATGCCCTTTGCTTTCTGGTTGTATATATGCCTGATATAGTGAGATTTTTTTTTAAAAGTCAAGCAAGTTTAGAAGTATTTTTAGAATAAACTTGACTTTCTTTCGCACTAGTATATAAATTTTCATGAATAAAAAACAAACCGTTGCCTTTAGGGTAAAAAAACAAAAAATATTACTATTACAAGTCACTACTCACACTATCTTGGCCCCCTTTTTCCCAGATGTCGACGGGAGTTTTCTTTTTGTGGAACTTTTTTACAAATACAATGGAAGGTCAACTTTATGTCAAATTTTTTTTTCAGATTTTTTTACTTTTTATTTAATTACAATAATTTTTCCTCCATATAGAGTGTATATATTCCCGTCCGGCGAAATGGCCCTAGCAATCAAAAGAAAACTCATTAAGAAAATTAAAATGAGAAAAAAAGACACAAAAAGATTACTCGTATAAAATGTGCATGTTGTCCACGTGATTGTAAATTTTCATTCTAGCAATGAACATTTTTGTACCTTGAAAATGAAAAAGATCATATCAAATGTCAAACAACTTAGCGAGCGTTGCACACAAACAATTTTTTTGTACATTTTCACTAGACAAGTCAGGGACCAATGACAAAGATTCTTAGTTGAAAGTAGGGTTGATCATTGGACTCATAGAAGAACTCTGGAAATTGATATCCTTGCTTCCCAGTGAGGGAGAATTTTTCTCTTGCCACAAATTCTTGATCTTGTGGGTCCAACAATATTTTTTCGTAATATAGCAAGGAAACATCAAGGGGCGATGAAGAAAGAGGCTCCGCCGTCGCATGATGCCGCCTAGGGCATGGCCCACACGGGGCGACCACGACAACAGCGGGAGATGCTGAGGATAAAGCTCGAGATGTGACAGCGACGATCCCCCTCCCACTCGCGTTTAGCCCGGGGGAACTACACGGGGCCAAGCCTATTCTTTTTTCTCGAATTTGTCATCTTGTGCGATCGTGCATCGTGTGGAGACTCTAAGTCCGTCGGTTCATGATCCGAATCCACCCGATCTCCATCCGAAGCTCATAGTGTCTCTGTCCAATCTTTGATTCGCCACACCATTGCATCATCTTCACGATACTCCTACCGTCCTTATTAATGAAGCCACTAGGGACTATATTTTAGTCATGTCAGTTCTTTGGTATATGAATTTTAAATAAATGTGACCCTATTGTACATGCCATGTGCCCTAAATTCATAGCGAGGACCCTGTCATATAACAATATAGAAGGCACTAGAAAAACAATTTGTATCAAAACAAATGCACTAAAGAGCCGCCACTTAGTATAACCTATTGAAACTGACCTTAGGCCTTAGCGACACGAGAGATTTTTTTGGCCGGTGCGGGAATGTGACACGTAAATCACCACCCCCCTGTGTGATATTCGATTTGGGAAGCGCAATCGATGGATTACCCATTTGCAATTGTGGGAGCTAGCTAGCCGATTAATCACACCCTCTACGGCCTGACTGGTAGTGCATGTACCACTACTAGGGAAAACCTTATACACAGAGGTATAGCAGTAGTGCTAGTCAGAACAAGGCGCTACTGCTACTTAGTAGTAGCGCATGTCAAGAAAGCGCGAAAAAAATGCCTAAACAGTAGCGCTTCTCGTGAAAAAGCGCTACTACTATAATTCCCACACCGTTGCCGGTAGGCTAGGAATTGCAGTAGCGAGTCTGAAGAAAGCACGCTATTGCTAAGAGCATTGTAGTAGCGCATTCATGTTGTAGAGCGCTACTGCTGAGAAAAAGAAAATAAGTAAAAAAATAAATAGAAACGTAAATGAAAATGAAATAAATAGAAAAAGGAGAAATGAAAAGAATGTAAAGAAAATAATAGAGGAGAAAGACATAGCAGTAGTCACTACTGGAATCAGAGGATTTGCCATCAGCCCCTTCTTTGCCGTCTGCTAGCTGACAGCAAAAGAGGTCTTTGCTGTCCGATTCCAAAAAACAGACGACAAAGAACTGGCTGATGGCAAAGATCATATTTGTCATGAGCCAGTTCTTTGCCGTCTGCTAGCGGACGACAAAGAAGCTTTGCCGTCGGCTAGCGGACGGCAAAGAAGCTTTGCCGTCGGCTAGCGGACGGCAAAGAGGAAGGGGGCCCCACTGATGAGCTGCTTAAAAAAAACTTAACGCCCCCCCCTCTTTGCCGTCTGCTAGCGGACGGCAAAGAGCAAAAAAGCGGACGGCAAAGGGGGGCGGATGGCAAAGATTTAACTTATCTAAAGGCGGCCGCGCCCCACCCCGCCCCTCTCTCTTTGTTTCTCTCCCTCTTCACACGCGCGCCGCCGCCCCGTCGCCCCACGACCCCGCCGCCCCACCGACCCCCGCCCCGGTGCCACCGCGGCCCCGTCGCCCCCGCCGCCCTGCCG
>NC_057801.1:813574229-813635859 GCF_018294505.1 Triticum aestivum
GAACCCCCGACCCCGAAACAGCACCCCGACCCTGACACGGCACCCTGACACCGACACGACACCCCGACCCCCGACACCTCCCGAAAAGGTGTTCTTTGGCCTTCCAGAGGTCGGCGGGGTCATATATTTGTGAATTATTAGTTAGGTCATATATTTTTCGATTTTGTTATGAAAAACATCATATATAATTGTGTTGATCGGGTAGTTTTAAATGTGCAGTTGTTTCATCGCTGCGAGGTTTGGTGTTCGATGACCTCGCCGTGCGTTTGACGAGCTGTGCCCCTTCGTTCGTGGGTGAGCAGAAATGACATGTCCTCCTCCCCCATTAATTATTTGATCTATTCCGATGAAACTTGATAGCTAGCTATATATGTGTCTTGAATCATCAGTATGCGTAACCAACATGTGTCTCCCATTCGAAAGCGTCATAGTTATAAATATGCATGCATTTGCATATTTATAACCTTGATTCTTTCGAATTGTCCAACTCTATCCATGGACAGCCCGAGTATTTGTAGATTGGGTTCGTTTTCCCATATGCTTTGCTCCGGATCCGACGCATAAATTTCGTCAGTGCCTCCCCTGTTGTTCTATGGGTACACATCCTCTCTGTTTATTGCAGAGACGTGTATCAGGAGAATAGCGGGGAGGTGCTGCCGAAATTTTGTGTCGGATCCTGAGCATAGCATGGGAAAATGAACCCAATCTACACATACTCGGGTGGGATTAGGACAATTCAGAGTCTATGGACGCTGAATTGAGACAAGTCGCTAATGGTTTTGACTATAAGATCCGTTCATTTGACAAATACGACATCAACGGGTATCGCTTTCATACCTATGGCAAAGAGCTATCTAGCATCAAATTGATCCTAGCATCCAATTCGTTTTCTATGATAGTTTTTATTATACCCAACTTGGATGCTCATCATTCTAGGACCAAATTCATAATCAAAATAAATACCATGCTGTTCTAAGAGACTCTCAAAATAATATAAGTGAATCATGAGAGACTAGCAATTTCTCCAAAATTAAGACACCACCGTGCTCTAAAAGATATAAGTGAAGCACTAGAGCAAAAACTATCAAGCTCAAAAGATATAAGTGAAGCACATAGAGTATTCTAGAAAATTCTAAACAAATAGGCTTCTCTAAAAAGGTGTCTACAGCAAGGATGATTGTGGTAAACTAACAAGCAAAGACTAATATAATACACGACGCTCCAAGCAAATCACATATCATGCGGCGAATAAAAATATAGCCCCAAGTAAAGTTACCAATGAACGAAGACGAAAGAGGGGATGCCTTTCCGGGGCATCCCCAAGCTTAGGCTTTTGGCTATCCTTGAATATTTTGGTGTTCCTTGGGCATCCCCAAGCTTAGGCTCTTGCTACCCTTCATTCCATAGTCCATAAAAGCTTTACCCAAAACTTGAAAACTTCACAACACAAAACTCAACAGGAAATCTTATAAGCTCCGTTAGTGAAAGAAAAAAAATCAGCACATAATATACTGTAATGAACTCATTCTTTATTTATTTTGGTGTTAAACCTACTATATTCCAAGTTCTCTATGGATCATAACCTTACATACTAGCCATAGATGCATCAAAATAAGCAAACAACACACGAAAAACAGAATCTGTCAAAAACAGAACAGTCTGTAGCAATCTGTAACTAACGCAAACTTCTGGAACCTTAAAACTCCTACCAAAATAGGAAGTCCTAAATTTTTTTTTATTGATCAGCATCAAAAAGAATCAATGCAAAAGCTCGTTCCTATGATTTATTGATTTTTTTCTCGTGAGCGCAAAAGTTTCTATTTTTCAGCAGAATCAAATCAACTATCATCATAGTTTATCCTATAGGTTCTACTGGGCACAAACACTAATTAAAAGCTAAAAACACATCTAAACAGAAAGTAGAAACAAAATTTAACACTAAACAGGAACAAAAACAAAGAACATAAAGAAAATTGGGTTGCCTCCCAACTAGTGCTGTCGTTTAACGCCCCTAGCCAGGCATAAAAGCGAAGATAGATCTAAGTAGTGTCATCTTTGGCACTTGATTCATAAGTAGCCCAAATGATAGATTCATAAGGTAATTTGACTTTCTTTCTTGGAAAGTGCTCCATGCCTTTCTTTAACGGAAATTGGAATCTAATATTCCCTTCCTTCATATCAATAATCGCACCAATCGTTCTAAGGAAAAGTCTACCAAGAATAATAGGGCAAGAAAGATTGCAACCTATATCAAGAACGATAAAATCAACGGGCACCAAATTTATATTTGAAACAACTAGAACATCATTGATCCTTCCTATTGGATTTTTAATGGTGGAATCCGCAAGGTGCAAATTTAAAGAGCACTCATCAAGATCATGGAAACCTAGAATATCACATAAAGTTTTCGGAATCGTGGAAACACTAGCACCCAAATCACACAAAGCAAAACATTCATAATCTTTAATTCTAATCTTTATAGTAGGCTCCCACTCATCATTAAGTTTTCTAGGTATAGAAACTTCCAAATTAAGTTTTTCATCAAAATATTGCATCAAGGCATCAACGATATGTTTAGTAAAAGCTTTATTTTGACTATAAGCATGTGGAGAATTAACAACGGATTGCAACAAGGAAATACAACTTTCTAAAGAACAATTATCATAATCAAATTCCTTGAAATCCGAGATAGTGGGTTCAATGCTAGTTAAAGTCATGACCTCTCCAATCCTACTTTTACCAAATTTAGCATCAAGATCTAAAGAGTCTGAATTCTTGGGACGCCTTCTAGGTAAAGTTGACTCATCATCAGTCCCATAATTATCAAGATTAATTTTGCAAAACAAAGATCTAATAGGGGACACATCAATAACTTTAAGGTCTTCATCATTATTTTCATGGAAACTAGAAGAACACGCTTTTATAAAGCTTTCTTTCTTAGCACACAATCTAGCGGTTCTTTCCTTACACTCATCAATGGAAATTCTCATTGCTTTGAGAGACTCATTGATATCATGCTTAGGAGAAGAAGATCTAATTTTGAGAGAATCAACATCAAGCGAAAGTCTATCTACGTTCCTAGCCAAATCATCAACTTTGAGCAATTTTTCTTCAAGCAAAGCATTAAAATTCTTTTGAGAAATCATAAATTCTTTCACACTATTCTCAAAATCAGAGGGCATCTTATTAAAATTACCATAAGAATTATTGTAGGAATTTCCATAATTATTAGAGCAATTACTAGGGAACGGTCTAGCATTAAAGTTTCCTCTATAAGCATTGTTTCCAAAACTATTCCTACCAACAAAATTCACATCCATAGATTCATTATTATTCTCAATCAAAGTAGACAAGGGCATATCATTGGGATCAGGAGGAGTATTTTTAGTAGCAAACATTTTCATAAGTTCATCCATCTTTCCACTCAAAACATTGAGTTCTTCTATAGCATGCACCTTTTTACTTGAAGATCTTTTGGTATGCCATTGAGAATAATTAGCCATAATATTATCATGAAGTTTTGTGGCATCTCCTAAAGTTATTTCCATAAACGTGCCTCCGGCGGCCGAAACTAAAAGATTTCTAGAAGCAAAGTTCAAACCGGCATAAATTTTTTGTATGATCATCCATAAATTCAAACCATGAGTAGGGCAATTGCGAATCATCAATTTCATTCTTTCCCAAGAGTGGGCAACATGCTCATGATCAAGTTGTTTAAAATTCATAATATTGTTCCTAAGAGTGATGATCTTAGCGGGAGGAAAATACTTAGAGATAAAAGCATCTCTGCACTTGTTCCAAGAATCAATATTATTTTTAGGCAAAGGCGAAAACCAAACTTTAGCACAATCTCTAAGTGAAAATGGAAATAACTTCAATTTAACAATATCATTATCCGTATATTTCTTCTTTTGCATATCACACAAATCAACAAAAAAATTTAGATGAGTAGCGGCATCTTCACTAGGAAGGCCAGCGAATTGATCTTTCATAACAAGATTCGGCAAAGCAGTATTGATTTCACAAGACTCGACATCATTAAGATGAGCAATTGGAGTACTAAGAAAATCATTATTATTGGTATTCGAGAAATCACACAACTTGGTATTATCTTGCGCCATGGCAACAAGTAATCCAACACATAAGCAAACAGAAAAAGGCAACGAAAAAGAGAGAGGAGTTTGGAAAAGAGAGGGCGAATAAAACGGCAAGGGTGAAGTGGGGGAGAGGAAAACGAGAGGCAAATGGCAAATAATGTAAATGCGAGGGAGATGAGTTTGTGATGGGTACTTGGTATGTCTTGACTTGAGCAAAGACCTCCCCGGCAACGGCGCCAGAAATGCTTCTTGCTACATCTTGAGCTTGCGTTGGTTTTCCTTGAAGAGGAAAGGGTGATGCAGCATAGTACGTAAGTATTTTCCTCAGTTTTTGAGAACCAAGGTATCAATCCAGTAGGAGGCTTCTCAACAAGTCCCACGAACGTACACAAACAAACAAAGAACTCTCAACCAACGCGACAAAGGGGTTGTCAATCCCTTCATGGCCACTTGCAAAAGTGAGATCTGATAGAGATAGTATGATAAGATAAATATATTTTTGGTATTTTATAATATAGATGCAAAAAATAAAGATGAAAATAAAAGTAAATTGGAAGCAAATATGATAAGAGATAGACCCGAGGGCCATAGGTTTCACTAGAGGCTTCTCTCGAGAGCACAAGTATTACGGTGGGTGAACAAATTACTGTCGAGCAATTGATAGAAAAGCGAATAATTATGACGTTATCTAGGCATGATCATGTTGTTGACGCCTGATTTTGACAAGATATAGAGTGAAAGGGCTTTCAGCTTGAAAAGTTTCACATCACCGAGTGGAACAACTTTGATGTTTAGGTTATCATCGTCTGACTCCATCTTAGGGGCCGGAATTGTATTCCGAGTGGCAGAATTCAATATTCCGAGTGGTTTTCGGCCGATCATGCCTTCAAGACGACCTCAGATGAAGGAGTACTCTCAAGGAATTGTCTTCGTCTCATCGAGGCAATCGATTTTGATATACAAATCATCTCAATCCGAGTTCATATGCAAAAGTTAGAGGCAATACACTGCAGACCGAAGCTGAATGGTAATATGGCGCGAAGAACCAGACACCCTGTCTGATGGGTCGCGCGAGCAATTCGGCCTTTAAGAAGTCTTTGAATCGGAAAAACTTCCACATGAGAAAGTTTCATCTCGTCGAGCCGATCGATTTTCATATATAATTCATC
This sequence comes from Triticum aestivum, assembly GCF_018294505.1. Taxonomy (NCBI): domain Eukaryota; kingdom Viridiplantae; phylum Streptophyta; class Magnoliopsida; order Poales; family Poaceae; genus Triticum; species Triticum aestivum. The sequence goes on from NC_057801.1 coordinate 813,579,496, forward strand.
TCAATCCGAGGTCGTATGAGACCTGGGGAGGCAAATCAAGATCAGGCTATGTTTTTGGTCGAGTGAAAAGCTTACCATCCGAGTGAAAACTCACCGGTCGAGTGAAAGCTTACCTTTCGGGTAAAAACTTACCGACTGAGTGAAAACTTACTTTTTGAGTGAAAATTTACCGGTCGAGTGAAAGTTTGACATCCGAGTGAACTTATTATCATCCGAGTGAAGATATTACTGTCGGAATGAAAACTTGTCGATCGAGTAAGAGATTACCTTCCGAGTGAAAATATAGTCACCCAAGTGGAATATTATCTTCCGAGTGAAAGATTCTAACATCCGAGTGAAAAAGTCCAGTTACACGACCCGAGTGAAAGTCTCTAATATCCGAGTGGATGAGCTCGAATCCGAGTGAAACTGAACATATGCCCGAAAGTTTATCAAGATGACCTCGGATGAAGAAGTGTTCAATACAGAAGTTGTGCGTATCATCAAGACGGTAAACTTTGGTTTTGGAGTCATCATCATCAGAGATAGTATATGGCCTGCAAGTTCACTACAAGACTCGGATATTTCTGTCTACTGCAAGACCGAGTCCGACTGGAAGGTAAAAGATGACCCCGAAAAGTATTCAGGATGGCTTTATTTGAAAAAGTGATCAACATGAGATTGTTCGTATCATCGAGGCGCACAAGTTTGATATTTGGGCCGTCTCGATCGGAGGTCATATGGAGGCTCGACGGCCCGCACAAGGAGGAAGACAGAAGTTGGGCCAAATTCAGACTGAATCCGAGTTGGAATAGAATTAGGACTCTAGGACGTGAATTGATGTAATTTTTTGTAAGGAAAGCCTAGATGAATCCTTTACTTGTACGGGAAGTCCAGCCGCCTCTTATATATGTTGGGGGTGATGTCTGATTAGTCAACACACAATCGAACAAATCAATATACTACTTTTTCATCTACGTTTTATCTCTCCACTGTTTTTCTCTCTCGTTCTTCGTTGTTCTTCGTGTTTGAGAGCTGCGAATCTCGAGGCTCTAGGGGCGAGCGAATCGACCTAGGGCAGCCCATAGCCGCCGCACTCCCTGACGGGGTCCCTCCCGGGGGTGTGGGGTTTCGGGTCTGCAAAAGCGCCCGTCAACTGTCTTGCGTATCGCGCTGTCGGTCGGGTCTCCTTCGACGTGAGCTGCGGTGCATCACCCCCGGCGTCGAGGGTAGACGCGACGTGTTCATGTGTCAACACACTTTTTGGCGACTTCGTTGGGGATCGAGGATCAATCATCATCCACCATGTCCGATCTTCCCAAGCCATCCGAGGTAGACGCCGATAACATCATTAAGCCCAGTCTTGATGAGATATCGGGTGATCATCGCCAAGTCTATGAGGAGTACAAGAAGGCGCGCGAAGAGAAGGATTTGCAGGAGTTCCTTGCAAAGTTCAAGAAGGATCGCCAAGGGAACATCACTCCGATTGAAGAAATCAAGTTCCCTCCTCTTCAAGCCGAGCAGGTTAAACCCTCTGTAAGTACTGCCTTTTCTCCTGAGCAGTGGGCTGAGATTGAAAGTCGTATTGCTGATGGTAACAATCTAGTCTATCAAACTTTCATAGAAAATACTAATGCTCAGAAGAATACATCTCAATCGACTAGTGGTAATGATGGTGTAGCTGCTAGTGTGCAAAACCCTAATCTGGCTTTACCTATTGCATCGGCGCCTCCCGTGCCGATGGCTTATTATCCTACCCCAAACAAATCAGATTGTGGCTGCACCCATTAATCCTATTATGAGCATGCCAGGTTCGGTGGCAACACCGAACCCAACCTTACCTACAGCTACAACCACTCGACCACTAGCAAATTATGGGTCGACATACATGCCACAGTTCCTACCTACAACTAGTAGTCCTACTCCTCCTGTGCCACCGCCACAAGTTGCATCGTCCACTATAGATGATGGTCTAGCTAATCTTAGAGAGGAGATGGCTAAGATGCTTCGAGAGAATTTTGGGGTTGAGTTACCTCGGAATCGGATTTACCAAAAGTCGTACGCCGAGTACTTTGATGCCATCTAGTGCCCTCCAGGATATAAAATTCCAGATTTTGTTAAGTTCAATGGAGAGGGCACAAAAACCACATGGGAGCATGTTAGTCAATACTTGGCACAATTAGGTGAATCAGGTTCACTAAATGACTTGAAAGTGCGTTTATTTCCTTTATCATTAACTGGTACTGCATTTTCATGGTTTTCTTCTTTACCACATGGTTCCATTCGAGTTTGGTCGCAACTAGACCAGAAATTTCATGATCACTTTTACAGCGGCGACAATGAACTCAACTTGTCACATCTAACATCGGTTAAACAGAAGCATGATGAATCGGTCTCCTATTACGTCAAGAGATTCAGATAAACGAAAAACCGATGTTTTAGTTTGGTGATAACCGAGAGAGACTTGGCAGACCTAGTGTTGAGTGGTTTGAGAACTCCCATTAGAGAAAAGCTAGAAGGCTATGAGTTCTTAAATATTAACCAAGTCTTACAAAGGGCTTTGGCTCAGGAAAGCCGAAGCAAAGATCTCAAAGAAGTGCATAGGTACAAAGCCGATCGTCCAAAGATGAATATGGTGGAATATGATAGTGATCACTCGGACGATGAGGGTGATGTTTTTGCTACTGAATTTGTTTGGCCATCTAAGGCCAAACCCTTTACTTGCAATGATCTGAAACCGATTCATAAGAATCGTGATGAAGATATGAAGTTTACTTTTAACTTTGCTAAGTGTGATAGAATATTTGATGCATTGCTGCAGGCTAAGATTATTAGAATATCTCATACTTTACCGCCGTTTGAAGAGCTGAAACGGCGTGCTTATTGCAAGTATCATAATTCTTTTTCTCATGCTACTAATGATTGCAATGTTTTTCGACGACAGATACAATCGGCCATTAATGACGGACGATTGAATTTTTCTAAGATGCAAGTTGATAAACAGCCCTTTCCAATGAACACCATGGATTTAGAAGGGAAGAAGCTGCTCATTCGGCCGGAGGTAGCCAAATCTGCTAATAAAGCTGATGTCATTGTTGGTGAGCCCAGGAAAGACAAGGAGGGCGACAAGGTTTTGGGGAGACATGTTGTGCTTGGTAAGCAACCCGATGGCAGGGAAGTGATCAAGATCACCATCAAGAATCCTACGCTCGGGGGGCAAACACAGGTGCAGCAGGACACTCGAGTTAAATTTGTCAAACCCAAGAATCCAGAAGTTGGCAAATGGAAGAGGAATGAAGCTAAAATGCAACGCAAGCGGATCAAGCCAACTTTTGATATGTTGCTGTCCAACTATGCTAATCAGTCGGCTGGTTCCAGCTCTAACCGGCCATCATACTTGAAACGACCAAGGTCACCATCAGATGATATATTCAGTCAGTATGTGAAACCGAGTGGACCAAGGGCGCAGTTTTTAGAAGAGCGGAGGCAATATGTATGGAATCGACTTGATTACTCATATAATGGCCGACTGAACGTCGGTGACTATCAGTCGACTGGTCAAAATATGCGACCAAGTGGAAAATATCCTAGTGTAAGAATGCACCCAGGTGGAAGCTATCCAAATGAAAAAATATGGCCAAGTAGATTCCATCCGACTGACTTCCATCCGAGTGGATTCCATCAGAGTGACGTCCATCCGAGTGGATTCCATCTGAGTAAAAAGGTGCGCCCGCGTGGAAATTTCATGCATCTAGAAAGTCGAAAAGAATGGCGTGTTAAGTCACCAAGTGTTGCAGCAGTTGAGTCGGGAAAAGGCAAGGAGAAAATGGATGTCGACTCACTTATCTTGGGCACCGAAACATTCCCCATACAGCAGCCGACTGTGCATAACCACTCGACCGAGCCGATACTTGCTATCGCGCCAAAGCACTCGGTTAATGACCATGAAGCAAGCACCAGCCAAGTAAAGGTGAGAGATGCTAAATACACTCGACCAAAGTGGTGTCCTCCAGGGCTAACAAAAACACAGAAGAGGGAATTACAGAGGTTAAGGAGTCAAGAGATGGCAGAGCAGGAGGCCGAGAAGCAAAGGGATAAGTTGTTCAATGACACTCGGCCCATGGTTCCAGCAAAACAAGTGTGGAGGCCTAAACAAATACAAGATACATCAGCTTCTACATCTATCACAGAAGTGTCTACACCACCCAAGGAGGACGATGCGACAGCTATTACATCGTCTGCAACACTTCTTACTTCTCCTTCACTCGACCAGATTTCAGAATCGGTCGATCCACTTGAAGAAGAGGCTGATATGTTGGACTATGAGTCTACGCGGGTTCATGAAGGTATGGATATCAATATGGTATATTACTTACCTGCTGAGTTTCGTGCTGTAGATGAGGAAGGGGAAGTGGCTCAACTGGATTTTGGCCCTAAAAACGCAATATTCGAGAAGCCAAAAGAACCAGTAACACATTTGAAACCGTTGTATCTCAGAGGTCATATCAATGGATCGCCACTCAGTCGAATGCTTGTTGATGGTGGTGCTGTGGTAAATCTTATGCCCTATTCGGTCTTCAAAAATTGGGTTTGCCCGATGAAGAGCTGATGAAGACGAATATGGTGCTCAACAGATTTGAAGGCAAAGAGAAAACTGAAGCCAAAGGTGTAATGTATGTGGAACTTACAGTCGGAAGCAAAACTTTGGCTACTGCATTGTTTGTCGCTGAGGTGCAAGGTAACTACAACGTCATACTAGGCCGTGATTGGGTTCATGCAAACCAGTGCGTGCCATCCACTATGCACCAGTTTTTGATTCAGTGGGTTGATGATGAAGTGGAAGTTATTCATGCGGATAACTCGGCCTGTGTTGCTTTGGCCGATGCATCGGTGGATTAGCAACATCCCAATGCTACTTGCTTGACGAGACATGACTTATTAGAGTTTGATTTTCTCAGCGCGACCAAGAATGGTTTTGTGCCCGTGTCTTTAAAGCCGACTGAAATCAATCGGCTCCAAGGATTGATATGTTTCAACTGATTCTAGTTTGAGTGGTTACAAAAACGTCTTGTAAAATATCGGACCAGCGAGAACGATATGTATGAATCTATTGAGGAGTTGGATGACATGGATAAACTTGGACAAGGTTTTACATCGGCCGATCCATTAGAAGAGGTAGATATCGGAGACGGATTAGTCAGTCGACCAACATTTGTAAACAAAAATTTGAAAGCCGATTGTAAGGCTAAATTAATCGAGCTATTGAAAGAATATGTATGTTGCTTTGCATGGGAATATCATGAGATGCCAGGGTTGAGCCCAGAGCTAGTGGAGCATCGGTTGCTATAAAGGCCGGTTTTAGACCTTATAAACAGTCGGCCAGAAAGTTTAATCCAAAAACATATGACCGGATCAAGGAAGAGATCGGTCGACTGCTTGAAGCTAATTTCATTCGACCTTGCAGGTATGCCGAGTGGATTTCTAACATTGTCCCAGTGGAGAAGAAGGGATCCGGCAAGTTGAGGGTGTGCATTGACTTCAGAGATTTGAATAGGGCTACACCCAAAGATGAGTATCCCATGCCAATAGCTGATATGCTTATTAATGATGCTTCTGGACATAAGGTTATTAGCTTTCTAGATGGTAATGCCGGATACAATCAAATTTTTATGGCTGAAGAGGACATGTACAAAACAGCTTTCCGATGTCCTGGTTTCCTTGGTTTATTTGAGTGGACAGTGATGACATTCCGATTAAAAAATGCTGGAGCCACATATCAAAGGGCTATGAATTTGATTTTTCATGATTTACTCGATATCATACTTGAAGTTTATATTGACGATATTGTTGTCAAATCGGATGCTTTTGAATCTCACTTGGCCGATTTGCGTTTAGCTTTTGAAAGAATGAAAAAGTATGGACTAAAGATGAATCCTTTGAAATGTGCATTCAGCGTGTCAGCTGGCAAATTTTGGGTTTCATTATTCATGAAGATGGAATCGAAATTGATCCCAAAAAGATAGAGGCCATACAGAAAGTGGAGGCTCCAACATGCAAGAGAGATATGCAAAAGTTCCTTGGCAAGGTCAATTATTTGGGAATGTTTATAGCTAATCTATCAGGGAAAGTTGATGCCTTTACTCCTATCCTTCGGTTAAAGAATGATGTTGATTTCACTTGGGGGGCAAAACAGCAAGAAGCCTTTGATATGATCAAGAAATATTTGTGCACTCCTTCGGTGATGAAAGCACCCAAGCATAGAGAGCCTTTTAAGCTTTATATCACAGCAGAGGAAGGTGTTATTGGTGCTGTTTTGACTCAAGATACCGAAGGAAAAGAGCATGCCATTACGTATTTGAGCAGACGCTTATTGGACACCGAGACAAGGTATACATTTATTGAAAAACTATGTCTATGCTTATATTATGCTTGCACAAAATTGAGACATTACCTAGTGTCGAGTGCTTGTGTAGTAGCTTGTCAAACCGATGTCATTAAGTACATGTTGCATAGGCCAATTCTTAGTGGTAGAATTGGCAAGTGGGCTTATGCTTTGATTGAATATGATTTGGCTTATGAATCTCTAAAATTCATGAAAGGCCAAATTGTTGCTAATTTCATTGTTGAACATCGGATTAATGACAAGCATGATGTTGATATGAACCTTGTTTCATTAGTGCCATGGAGATTATACTTTGATGGTTCAGTTTGTAGCAATGGCCAAGGTGTTGGTATTGTTTATATATCTCCTCATGGTGCCATTTTTGAAGCCTCATGCCGCTTAGAATATTTTTGCACAAACAATCAAGCCGAATATGAAGCATTGTTATTCGGTGTAGAGATGTTACTTGCTATAGGTGTTACACATATTGAGGCTTACGGTGATTCATTACTAGTGGTGCAGCAAATATCCAGAGTCTTTCAGTGTTTGGACGAATCACTTAATGTTTATCTTGATAAATGTCTAGATATAATTTCTACTTTGGATTGTTTTAGCATTGCACATATATCTAGACATGACAACTGGAAATCAAATGAGTTGGCACAGCAAGCATCTGGATATCATGTTGATCATGGCATGTTTCATATCTCTCAAAGGCCGATGTCTTGTCTTGCCAATATGGGAGAGGCCGAACCTGAACCCGCTGATTCGGCCATTAACAAAAAATCTAGTGCAGGTGATAATTCTGACTGGAGAAAGCCCATTGTTGATTACTTGTGCAATCCGAGTGAAAGGGTGGACAGGTCTGTTCGGCGTATGGCTTTCAAGTATACAATGAGGGATGATGGTCTTTATCGCCGAACGGTCGATGATGTTCTTCTAAAGTGCTTAGACGAGGACCAGGCAAGGGTTGCTATGGGAGAGGTACATGAAGGCGTCTGTGGCACTCATCAGTCGGCTCCCAAGATGAAATGGTTATTGCGACATGCTGGGTTTTATTGGCCGACTATGATTAATGATTGTTTCAGATATTATAAGGGGTATGAAGCTTGTCAAAAGTTTGGTGATATTCAATTGGCTCCTGCTGCTATGTTACATCCTATTATCAAGCCGTGGCCTTTTAGAGGATGGGGTTTAGACTTTATTGGGCAAATTCATCCATCTTCCTCAAAAGGACATCGGTTCGTATTCGTGGCAACTGATTACTTTACTAAATGGTCTGAAGTAGTACCTCTCAAGAACATGACACATACGGAAGTAATCCAATTCATAACCGAGCACATTATTCATAGATTCGGTGTTCCTCAAACGTTAACTATGGATCAAGGTTCATCTTTCATGTCACACCATGTCAGAGAGTTTGTCGAACCTTATAACATAAAGTTGCTCAATTCCTATCCGTATTATGCCCAAGCTAATGGACAAGCCGAGTCTAGCAATAAAATTTTCATCTACCTCATCAAGAAGAAGATTGAGGATAATCCGAGGAAATGGCATGAGTTGTTGTCCGAAGCTTTATGGGCACATAGAATTTCAAGACATGGTGCTATGAGGGTAACTCCATATGAGCTAGTATATGGTCAAGAGGCCGTTTTACCAGTGGAAGTAAATTTGAATGCTTTGAGAATAGCCAAACAAAATGATTTATCGGCAGTAGACTTTTATAACTTGATGATGGACAATATTGATGAAGTCGCAGATAAACGTTTGGTTGCTTTGAAGTCCATAGAGAGAGACAAATTGAGGGTTGCAAGAGCTTACAATAAGAAAGTTAAGTTGAAGAATTTTCAAGTTGGTGATCTCGTCTGGAAAGTGATTCTGCCGATTGGTTCAAGAGATAGAAAATTCGGGAAGTGGTCTCCAAGTTGGGAAGGTCCTTTTAGGATTACAAGAGTTGTTCCCGGAAATTCATATTTGGTGGAATCAATACAAGGGGCATTGTTACCCCAAGCTCTCAACGGAAAATATTTGAAGAAGTACCACCCGAGTGTGTGGCAGGAAGCCTGAGTAGGCCATGTCCGATATACGATTATCGCCCTTAGAACAAACATGGCCGATACATAATTATCGCCCTGAGGAAAATAAGTGGCCGATGGAGTGTTCACATCGTCCTTAGAACGAACACTGTGCATATTATTTTTCAGCATGCTTAGCTTTGCCGAAAAGCAGGGGGGCATGTGTTGACGCCTGATTTTGGCAAGATATAGAGTGAAAGAGTTTTCAGCATGAAAAGTTTCACATCACCGAGTGGAACAACTTTGATGTTTAGGTTATCATCGTCCGACTCCATCTTAGGGGCCGGAATTGTATTCCGAGTGGCAGAATTCAATATTCCGAGTGGTTTTCGGCCAATCATGCCTTCAAGACGACCTCGGATGAAGGAGTACTCTAAAGGAATTGTCTTTGTCTCGTCGAGGCAATCAATTTTTATATATAGATCATCTCAATCCGAGTTCATATGAAAAAGTTAGAGGCAATACACTGCAGACCGAAGCTGAATGGAAATATGGCGCGAAGATCCAGACACCCTGTCTGATGGGTCGCGTGAGCAATTCGGCCTTTAATAAGTCTTTGAATCGGAAAAACTTCAACATGAGAAAGTTTCGTCTCGTCGAGCCGATCGATTTTCATATATAATTCATCTCAATACGAGGTCGTATGAGACCTGGGGAGGCAAATCAAGATCAGGCTATGTTTTTGGTCGAGTGAAAAGCTTACCATCCGAGTGAAAACTCACCAGTCGATTGAAAGCTTACCTTTCGGGTAAAAACTTACCGACCGAGTGAAAACTTACTTTTTGAGTGAAACTTTACCGGTCGAGTGAAAGTTTGACATCCGAGTGAACTTATTATCATCTGAGTGAAGATATTACCGTTGGAATGAAAACTTGTCGATCGAGTAAGAGATTACCTTCCGAGTGAAAATATAGTCATACGAGTGGAACATTATCTTCCGAGTGAAAGATTTTAACATCCGAGTGAAAAAGTCCAGTCAGACGACCCGAGTGAAAGTCTCTAATATCCGAGTGGATGAGCTCGAATCCGAGTGAAACTGAACATATGCCCGAAAGTTTATCAAGATGACCTCGGATAAAGAAGTGTTTAATACAGAAGTTGTGCGTATCATCAAGACGGTCAACTTTGGTTTTGGAGTCATCATCATCAGAGATAGTATATGGCCTGCAAGTTCACTACAAGACTCGGATAATTCAGTCTACTGCAAGACCGAGTCCGACTGGAAGGTAAAAGATGACCCCGAAAAGTATTCAGGATGGCCTTATTTGAAGAAGTGATCATCATGAGAGTTGTCCGTATCATCGAGGCGCACAAGTTTGATATTTGGGACGTCTCGATCGGAGGTCATATGGAGGATCGACGGCCTGCACAAAGAGGAAGACAGAAGTTGGGCCAGATTCAGACTGAATCCAAGTTGGAATAGAATTAGGACTCTAGGACGTGAATTGATGTAATTTTTTGTAAGGAAAGCCTAGATGAATCCTTTACTTGCACGGGAAGTCCAGCCGCCTCTTATATATGTTGGTGGTGATGGCCGATTAGTCAACACACAATCGAACAAATCAATATACTACTTTTTCATCTACATTTTATCTCTCCATCGTTTTTCTCTCTCGTTCTTCGCTGTCTTCGTGTTTGAGAGCTGCAAATCTCGAGGCTCTAGGGGCGAACGAATTGACCTAGGGCAGCCCATAGCCGCCGCACTCCCTGACGGGGTCCCTCCCGGGGGTGTGGGGTTTCGGGTCTGCAAAAGCGCACGTCGACTGTCTTGCGTATCACGCTGTCGGTCGGGTCTCCTTCGATGTGAGCTGCGGTGCATCACCCCCGGCGTCGAGGGTACACGTGACGTGTTCGTGTGTCAACACATGTATATAGGCATCACGTCTATAACAAGTAGACCGACTCCTGCCTGCATCTACTACTATTACTCCACACATCGCCCGCTATCCAGCATGCATCTAGAGTATTAAGTTCATAAGAACAGAGTAACACATTAAGCAAGATGACATGATGTAGAGGGATAAACTCAAGCAATATGATATAAACCCCATCTTTTTATCCTCGATGGCAACAATACAATACGTGTCTTGCAACCCTTTCTGTCACTGGGTAAGAACACCGCAAGATTGAACCCAAAGCTAAGCACTTCTCCCATGGCAAGAAAGGTCAATCTAGTAGGCCAAACCAAACCGATAATTCGAAGAGACTTGCAAAGATAACTCAATCATATAAAAGAATTCAGAGAACATTCAATTATTATCCATAGATGAATCTGATCATAAACCCATAATTCATCGGATCGCGACAAACACACCGCAAAAAGAGATTACATCGAATAGATCTCCACAAGAGAGGGGGAGAACATTGTATTGAGATCCAAAAAGAGAGAAGAAGCCATCTAGCTAATAACTATGGACCCGTAGGTCTGTGGTAAACTACTCACAACTCATAGGAGGGGCAAGGATGCTGATGTAGAAGCCCTCCGTGGTGGATTCCCCCTCCGGCAGAACGCTGGTGACGGCTCCAAGATGGGATCTCACGGATACAGAAGGTTACGGTGGTGGAAATTGTGTTTCGGGTGGCTCCTGGATGTTTTCAGGGTACGTAGGCTTATATAGGAGGAAGAAGTACGTCGATGGATGCCCGAGGGGCCCACAAGACAGGGGGCACGCCCTATAAGGGGGGGGGGGCGTCCTCCTATCTCGTGGAGGCCTCGGCTGCTTCTTGACTTGCACTCCAAGTCATCTGGATCACGTTCGTTCCAAAATGATATAAATATGTAAAATAAAGCCCATAAACATCCAAAACAGGTAATATAATAGCATGGAACAATCAAAAATTATAGATACGTTGGAGACGTATCACCCACCCCCCTAGGGCGCGCCCCTTGCCTCGTGGGGCCCCTGACAGGCCTCCAGTGCCCATCTTCTGCTATATGAGGTCTCTTACCCTGGAAAAAATCATAAGCAAGCTTATGGGACGAAACTCTGCCGCCACGAGGCGGAACCTTGGCGGAACCAATCTAGGGCTCTGGCGGAGCTGTTCTGCCGGGGAAACTTCCCTCCGGGAGGGGGAAATCATCACCATCATCATCACCAACGATCCTCTCATTGGGAGGGGGTCAATCTCCATCAACATCTTCACCAGCACCATCTCCTCTCAAACCCTAGTTCATCTCTTGTATCCAATCTTTGTATCAAAACCTCAGATTGGTACCTGTGGGTTGCTAGTAGTGTTGATTAGTCCTTGTAGTTGATGCTAGTTGGTTTATTTGGTGGAAGATCATATGTTCAGATCCTTAATGCATATCAATACCCCTCTGATTATGAACATGAATATGATTTGTGAGTAGTACGTTTGTTCTTGAGGACATGTGAGAAGTCTTGCTATAAGTAGTCATGTGAATTTGGTATTCGTTCGATATTTTGATAAGATGTATGTTGTCTATCCTCTAGTGGTGTTATGTGAATGCTGACTACATGACACTTAACCATTGTTTTGGCCTAGAGGTAGGCATTGGGAAGTAATAAGTAGATGATGGGTTGCTAGAGTGACAGAAGCTTAAACCCTAGTTTATGCGTTGCTTTGTAAGGGGCTGATTTGGATCCACATGTTTCATGTTATGGTTAGGTTTACCTTAATACTTCTTTTGTAGTTGCAGATGCTTGCAATAGGGGTTAATCATAAGTGGGATGCTTGTCCAAGAAAGGGAAGTACCCAAGCATGGTCCACCCACATATCAAATTATCAAAGTAACGAACGTGAATCATATGAACATGATGAAAACTAGCTTGACGATAATTCCCATATGTCCTCGGGAGTGCTTTTTTCATATAAGAACTTGTCCAGGCTTGTGCTTTGCTACAAAAAGGATTGGGCCACCATGCTGCACCTTATTTACTTTCATTGCTTGTTACCCGTTACAAATTATCCTATCACAAAACTATCTGTTACCTACAATTTTAGTGCTTGCAGAGAATACCTTACTGAAAACCGCTTGTCATTTCCTTCTGCTCCTCGCTGGGTTCGACACTCTTACTTATCGAAAGAACTAAGATAGATCCCCTGCACTTGTGGGTCATCATTGATGCAGGTGCATAGATCATCGATGGCAAAGAAGTGCTACGCCAGGAGTATACGACGAGTGGCCGGAGTGTCAGGCCCAGGTGTAGCGGTTTCCGAGCGACAGCCAATAGTTATTTTAGGTTTCATAGTGATAGCTCTTCTCGCGTATATCATTGTTTAGATGGATGACGATGTAGTTGCAAGTAACGGAGACTTGTATCACTATTTTCAAGATGATGAAGAGAGACCACTTTGTGCTGGATGATGATTATGATGATGACATGATTTGATGAGACTATTTGTATGTATATGCTATGATTACATTTGTATGTGTATGATATGCTAAAGATTATTGTATAAAGCCTATTCAAATACAAAACAAATGTGCATAAAAAACAGAAACTAATAAAACTAGGAGTAGCGAGGGGAATAAAGTTAGCAGTAGCGCTCCCTTACTAGTAGTGCGCCTGCTAGAAAGCGCTGCAGATAGCAGCAGCGCTCTGCCGTAAAGACCGCTACTACTATCCACGTATAGCAGTAGCATGGGTTGACAAGCGCTACTGCTATACGTTAGCTGTAGCGCCTTATCAGTAGCATGGTTTCCCGCGCTACTGATAGGCAAAATACTCGCGCTACTGCTAGGGTTTTCCCTAGTAGTGGACATATATCATATAACAACAATCTTGTTTTTTGTTTACATAGCAACATTTACTTTAACCATGTTTTTGAAAAGAAAAACAATTCTGTTTTTTCTTTATAGCTAGATGCCATAGCTACTATTTTTTATTTATATCTAAATACTTTTTTTGGTCTAAAGCTAAAAGTCTAGGAACTCCATTTTCTCTAACCCTTCTGACCTCACCAAAATTTCCACAATAAGACCTTTGTACCTACACCCAATTTCTTCAAAAATATTCAGGTCCATAGTCCAAATAATTCAAATTTCATCTGAATGAAATTTGGAATATATTCAGGTCCATAGTCCAAATATTTTTTATAGCTAACTATTTGTTGTTTATAGCCTCTATTAATTTAAAGCTAAATGCTACTATTATTTATATACCCTCTATTAATTTAAAGATAAATAGAATTACTGTTTAGGCATTTTCATAAAAATTTACCCTAGCTAATTTCCTAAAAAAATTGCTAATCATTTTTCCTAAATGCTAAAAAATGCCTACTTCCGAAGACAAATCTAGGGTTCATTTGAACACCTAGGGTTCATATGAACATCAACACATCAGCAACATATTATGAATTGCCCTAACAGAGGGAGAGAGGAGGGCAGGGGAGAGGAGAGGCATAACCTTACGGTCGGCGGCAAGGGTAGGCTTGGTCTCGAGCAGCGGCGGTGTGATCGAGGGCGGCGGCGGTGCGCTCGAGGGAGGCGACGGGGAGGTCGACAGCGGCCTCAGGCGGCGACGGTGAGGTCAAGGGTGGCCTTGAGCAGCGGCGGCATGGTCGAAGGCGGCAGGGTGATCGACGACGGCAATGGAGTAGTTGGGGGCCAGGGGGGAGTAGAGGGGGAAAGGACTTAGTGAAATTTTAGCCCGCGCGGCCGGGGTTAAGTCAAAGTAGCAGTAGCCCATTTTTGCAAAATGGCTATAGCTGAGTTAGCTATAGTGTTTTCCAACAAAATGCGCTACGATAATGCCTTTCTGTTTTATTTTCCTTTTTCTTTACATTTTCTTTTTTTCATTTCTCCTTTTTCTATTTCTTTCATTTTCATTTACTTTTCTACTTATTTTTCTATTTATTTTCTTTTTTATAGCAGTAGAACCCTACAACAGAAACGTGCTGCTACAAAGTTTTTAGCAGTAGCCTGCTTTGGGAAGAACCGCTACTGCTATTCCTAGCCCACCGACACCAGTGTGGGAATTATAGTAGTAGGCTTTTCTGTGCAGACGTGCTACTATTGCAACTATAGTTGTAGCGTGCTTTTGCGACAAGCGCTACTACTAAGTAGCAGTAGCGCCTAGTTTTGGCCAGCGCTACTGCTAGTAGTGGGATGATGCAGTATAGCGACGATAGGTATTTCCTTTAGTGATGAGACCAAGGTTATCTAACCAGTAGGAGAACCTCCTCACACCATGCATGTAAACAACACCTGCACACAAATAACAAATACTCGCAACCCTACGTGTAAAAGGGGTTGTCAACCCCTTTCGGGTACGGTGCCTCAAGATAGGCAAGTAACATGAGATAAAAGTGGTAGGTAGGATAAATAGATCACGGAACAAATAAATTGCAACAAGGTATTTTTGTATTTTTGGTTTAATAGATCTGAAAATAAAGGCAAAGAAAAATAGATCGCAAAGGCAAATATGATGAAAAGAGACCCGAGGGCTGTAGGTTTCACTAGTGGCTTCTCTCGAGAAAAAGAGCCAACGGTGGGAAAACAATTACTGTTGGGCAATTGATAGAACTTCAAATAATCATGACGATATCCAGGCAATGATCATTATATAGGCATCACGTACAATATTAGTAGACTGACTCCTGCCTGCATCTACTACTACTGCTCCACACATCGACCGCTATCCTGCATGCATCTACTGTATTAAGTTCATGAAAAAATGGAGTAATGCAATAAGAATGATGACATGATGTAGACAAGATCTATTTATGTAGAAATAGACCACATCATGTTATCCTTAATAGCAATGATACATATGTGTCGTTTCCTTTTCTGTCACTGGGATCAAGCACTGTAAGATCAAAACCATCACAAAGCACCTCTTCCCATTGCAAGATAAATAGATCAAGTTGGCCAAACAAAACCCAAATATCGGAGAAGAAATACGAGGCTATAATCAATCATGCATATAAGAGATCAAAGAAGACTCAAATAACTTTCATGGATAAAAATATAGATCTGATCATAAACTCAAAGTTCATCGGATCCCAACAAACACACCGCAAGAGGACTTACATCATATGGATCTCCAAGAGACCATTGTATTGAGAATCAAGAGAGAAAGAGAGATAGATAGAGAGAGAGAGAGAGAGAGAGAGAGAGAAAGGAAGGAAGCCATCTAGCTACTAACTACAGGCCCGTGGGTCTACAAAGAACTACTCACGCATCATCGGAGAGGCACCAACGGACATGATGAACCCCTCCGTGATGGTGTCTAGATTGGATCTGGTGTTTCTGGACCCTGCGGCAGCTGTAATTGATTTTCGTCGACTCCCCTAGGGTTTCTGGAATATTGGGGTATTTATAGAGCAAAGAGGCGGTGTGGGAGGCCAACAAGGGGGGCACAACCCACCGGGACGCGCCTGGGCCCCCAGGCGCGCCCTGGTGGGTTGTGTTCAGGCGCGCCCTGGTGGGTTGTGTTCCCCTTGGAGCTCCCCTAAGGTGCGTTCCTATCCCACTGGATGTCTTCTGGCCCAAAAAATCCACAAAAAGTTTCGCTGTGTTTGGACTCTGTTTGGTATTGATTTCCTGCGATGTTAAAAAACATGCGAAAACAGCAACTGGCACTGGGCACTATGTCAATAGGTTAGTACCAAAAAAGATATAAAATGACTATAAAATGATTGTAAAACATCTTAGAATGATAATATAACAGCATGGAACAATAAAAAATTATAGATACGTTGGAGACGTATCATGGTTCGATTGTGCCCAAGTGGCCTTTTGTTGTTTCCAGGGAATGAAGCCGAGTGGCCTATGTTTTGCCGGAATGTTGATTCATTTTCATTCTAGAAATTTCAGGTGCTCGATTTGTCCACTTTTTAGCAAAGTTCATGCCCAAAATTTCCGTGAATTTGGCATGACTTGTGCTACAAGCTAGGACATATAGAGTGCCCGGGATTTGCCGCACCGGGAATGAATCAACCTTCTTGCAAAACACAGGCTTTTTTATGTCATTATTCATTTTATTAGGTCTAGAATTAATTGACTAGATTTAATCATAGGAAACATGGCTAGCAACGATGAAGGACATGATTCTAGTGATTGCAACGTCTACGAGGCGGCAGACACTTATTTGAACCTTCTCGACGAGCAACAGTTGTTGTAGGGCCCACCTATCACATCCGAGACCGAGACCGACATCGAGACCAGCGCCGAGACTGGCGTTGAGACCTAGACTGGCACCTAGACTGGCGAAGCCGGTATAGAACCGAAACCAAAGATGCAACGGCACCCAAACCAGCTCATCACTAATAGACTGGTGATCACGGAGGTGGACGACGACAATTTGGAGCCAAAAGAGCCTACGGAAGCGCGCGCGTGCTAGGACAATCAAATAGGCTGCATCCTATGGGCAACCGCCACCATCAACAATGAGAAACAGAAGAAGATACCAAATATGAAGCAGTCCCTCCTAACTAAGCTGCACTAGGTATTCTTGTCCCCGGGCCGGGATGAAATCAAATATACTGATCCAGATAATGACCCGACAATGAAGGAGATGAACAAACGCGCCATGAGCAAGTTTAGCAGCGCGTTGTCCGCCTGGAAAGTAAGGGTGAAACATAAGATCCTCGACAAAAAGGAACCCTACTCTGTGATTTTAAAGGATAATCCGACAATTACGGAAGAGTAGTTTGAAATATTCAAGGCAGCCTGCGTTGAAGAAGCAGAAAATTCAGAGTACATGACGGGGCTCCAAGAGAGGAACATGGGGTGCCACTACCTCGGAAGCCATGGTTACGCAGGGAGGAGGTCCTTATGGGCCAAGGAGGACGCGGAACATGAAAGTCTGGGCATCCCAAACCCCTTGGCGGAGTTCACGGTCCTGCAGGAATGTGACATCATTAGGGCCCGATAGCGTTGGGACCCAGTCAAGAAGGGTTTCAGAAAGTACGCGGTCATGACGGAGTTCATGAGACTGCTGGTAATTTTTAATTTACCCCCTAATTTAATTTTTGATCAATTTGACTGAACGTTTAGTCATTGTTGTAAACGATCCTTGTTCCTTTTGCAGAAAGAGCAGCACAGGATTGCGGCCAAAAGCAACTCACCGTCTAAGGCGTTGGCAAGGCCCAAGTGGGACACCCCATTCAACCAGGCCTTGAACATATTGAAAGGACTCTGGATGGACACTTGGCCATCGCATGGACGCGTGCACGGTGCCGGCGACAGCGCCACGTGGAAGAAGTACTACCGTGAGACCATGGAGGAGAGAAAGGAAAGATGAAGGTTAAATGAAGAAAACATCGACAAGAAGGTTGCGATTGTGGTTGAAAACAAATCAGCTGAGACAGTCAAAGCAGCGGTAGCTGCCGCAAAAGATGAGGATGCAGCTTTGTATAGTGTCTTGGTTCCGGCTGTCGTCAGTTGGATCAAGCAAAATCCAAATAAGGATGCAGCAGACTTTACCGATTCCAACTTCTTGGGGAGGAGCTCGACTAGCGTTGCACCAGCACCTGCTCCCGCACCAGCTCCCGCACCTGCTCCTGCACCGGCTCTTGCACCTTCTCATAATAGCCCGTCCTCCGTCTCGAACTTGCTCGGTGGTGCTTCGTCTTTTCCTGAGCTCGACGCCCTGACGGTACCTGTCACAACGGCCCTCTTCAATATATGTATAATCTGCCATTTCCATTGCCTTTTGGATGTCTCACGTCGCAGGCATGTTGATGACCCACAAGTATATGGGGTCAATTGTAGCCTTTTCGATAAGTAAGAGTGTCGAATCCAACGAGGAGCAGAAGGAAATGACAAGTGGTTTTCAGCAAGGTAATGTCTGCAAGTGCTAAAATTGTAAGTAGCGGAGTAGTTTGATAGCAAGATAATTTGTAACGAGCAAGTAATGATAGTAGTAAAAAAAGTGCAGCAAGGTAGCCCAATCCTTTTGAAGCAAAGGAGATGCCAAAACGGTCTCTTACGATAAGCAAAGTGTTCTTGAGGGTACACGGGAATTTCATCTAGTCACTTTCATCATGTTGGCTTAATTCGTGTTCGCTACTTTGATAATTTGATATGTGGCTGGACCGGTGCTTAGGTGTTGTTCTTACTTGAACAAACCTCCTACTTATGATTAACCCTCTCGCAAGCATCTGCAAGTACGAGAAAAGTATTAAGAATAAATTCTAACCATATCATTAAACTTTTGGATCCAATCGGCCCCTTACGGAATAGCACATAAACTGGGGTTTAAGCTTCTGTCACTCTCGCAACCCATCATCTAATAACTACTCCACAATGCATTCCCTTAGGCCCAAATATGGTGAAGTGTCATGTAGTTGACGTTCACATGACACCACTAAGGGAATCACAACATACATATGATCAAAATATCGAACACATAACAAGTTCACATGATTACTTGCAACATGATTTCTCCCGTGACCTCAAGAACAAAAGTAACTACTCACAAATGATAATCATGCTCAAGATCAGAGGGGTATTAAATAGCATAATGGATTAGAACATATAATCTTCCACCAAATAAACCATATAGTAATCAACTACAAGATGTAATCAACACTACTAGTCACCCACAAGCACCAACCTATAGTTCCGGTACAAAGATTGAACACAAGAGATGAACTAGGCTTTGAGAGGAGTTGGTGCTGTTGAAGATGTTGATGAAGATAGCCCTCCCCAAGATGGGAGAGTTGTTGGTGATGATGATGACGATGATTTCCACCTCCGGGAGGGAAGTTCCCCCGGCGGAATCGCTTCGCCGGAGGGCAAAAGTGCTCCTGCCCAAGTTCCGCCTCAAGACGGCGACGCTTCATCCCGAAAGTCCTCTCCTTATTTTTTTTTCTAGGTCAAGATGACTTATATACCAGAACAGGGGCACCGGACATGGGCCTGGGTGAGCACAACCCATCAGGGCGCGCCTGGGTTCCCTGGTGCACCCAAGTGGGTTGTGCCCACCTGGTGGGCCCCCTCTGGTACTTATTGACTCTAGAAATTCTTATTTATTACATAAAAATCCTCGTGAAGTTTCAGCTCATTTGGAGTTGTGCAGAATAGGTAGCTTGGCGTAGCTTTTTCAGGTCCAGATTTCCAGCTGCCAGAATTCTCCCCCTTTGTGTATACCTTGCATATTATGAGAGAAAAGGCATTAGAATTACTCCAAAAATAATTATTATACAATAAAACAACATAAATAATAGTAGGAAAACATGATACAAAATGGATGTATCAACGCCCCCAAGCTTAGACCTCGCTTGTCCTCAAGCGAAAACCAAAATCGAAAAACTTGTCCACATGCTTAGAGAGAGAGGTGTCGATAAAAACAAAAATACGGACATAGCAGCATCATGTAACTTATTATAACAGCAACAAACTTTAACATAAAACTTTTATCATAGAACTTTTATCATAGACTACTCATGAACAAGTGATAATTCATCACAACATCGAAGTATAAAGCATAAACTTTATTCGAAACCAACAAACTATGTTCTCAGTCAACTTTGCAACTACAATTCATCATATTTTCAGGAAGGGTCATGTATCAGAACCATTAGGCAAGTCCACATACTCCACCATCATTTAGTCTTCTATGATTGCTAACACTCACCGCGTACACATGAGCAAAATGTTTCAATCGGACACATAGAAATATAGGGGCTTATAGTTTTGCCTCCCAACGCGATCACCTCAAGGGTGATGTCAACAATAATAACTCATGCTACCCATATTCAACTGGATATATGTGCCTAGATCTTTTTTTTCCTCACCACATGATGCTTGCCAAAGGAGAAAAATAAAAGGAATAGAGAGAAAAACTTTGGCTTTTGCATGAAAGTAAATACGTGAAAGTAAAAGATAGGCCCGTCGTAGAGGGAAGCAGAGGTTGCCATGCGCATTTTTTTGTATGCTCAACCCCTTACTGCAAGAGAACGTCATGTTATATTGCCCCTTGTGATGGCAACCTTTATTATGTAGTTTGTCGCTTTTATTCTTCTCCATCACAAGTTCATACAACGCTGAATTTTCCCTTACACTAAATGATCTTACACTTTTAGAAGCAATTTTTATTGCCCTTTTTGCACCGATGACAACTTACTTGAAAGATCTTACTCAATCCATAGGTAGGTATGGTGGACTCTCAAACAATATTTGGGTTTAAGGGTGTTGGATGCACAAGTAGTATCTCTACTTAGTGCGGAGGTTTTGGCTAGCAAAGATAGGGGCAAGCACCACATGTTGAAGGATCTATGACAATATAACTTGTATGCGAATATGGACAAACATAAATCATTATGTTGTCTTCCTTGTCCAACGTCAACAATTTTGGCATATAATATTTTGATGGGTGCTCACAATCACAAAAGATTTCCAGGATAGTGTATTTGTATGTGAATCTTCTCTTCCCTTATTAATTCTTTGATGAGTTGCATCATTCACCAATGCTTTGTTTGTCAATCTACAATCAAATTTACTACCTACACTTTTCCTTGTGTAATGTCATCACTTGCCATAAGATTAGCATATGATATTTTTATTGAAGCAAGAGAGTAAAGAAGGCAAAACTAACACTAAACTTTATTATATATCTCGCACACAATTACAAGGATTGATCACTAAGCAGACTCTCAAAAATAAAGGATCGAACTAAACTTTTATTCATCTAATAGCAAAAGATAACCATGGATCGAACTAAGAAAGTAAAGGCAAAAGATAGTGGAGATGATATGATACCGTGGCACCTCCCCCAAGCTTGGTGAAAGCTAAGGGGAGTGCCCATACCCGATACTCAATTTGCTTTTGGTGGTGAAGAAGGAGGGGCTGGTGATGAAGTAGAAGCAATCCGGTCCTTAAGGACCAAGAGACTCTCCAATCTTCAGATGATGCTCCGAAGGGAAGCGATGTGCTCCAGATGCAGAATATTTTCACGAGTGAGATACTTATTTTGTATACGAACCGTTTCAATATGATCGTGGAGGCTGCAATCTCAGTGTGGGTAAGATGAGCATAGTAGGGTTTAAGGATATCTTCATCTTCCTCATCGGTGGCAAGGCTTGCTCGTCCATCAACACTTGATCTCCGGTGGCCTCCTTGCTCCTGTCCTCCTTAGTGGCTCCAACGAGGTCCTCCCTCTTCAGCTCGATCTTCATCAACCAAGCATCTTCTTATATATGGTAATAAGAAGAAGAAGACATGATGCCTGGCTCAGCGGGTCTGACAGAAAAAAAACGAGAAAGGAAAACAGGAGATTTCTCCATGATACAAAGGTCAACATGTTTGGGAGGTATATAAAGATTTTTTTATCTTGGGGAACAAGCAGAACGGAAGAAAAACGGAGTCCAGAAAGTACCCGAGGTGGGCACAACCCACCGGGGCACGCCTGGCAGGCGTGCCCTGGTGTATCGTGCCCACCAGGGTCACTTTCCTGGAAGTTTCTTATTTTCCTAATTTTTTAAATATTCCAAAACTGACAAAAAATATTTTTGCGGATTTTTTGGAGTCCATTTACTTACCGTATCATGCATCTCCCTTTTTTCATGATTCTAGGGTGCTCTGGAAGGTTTCCTTTATGTGTTCTTCTGGTGCCAAAGTTTGGATAATATTGCTTTCAACATTAATGGGCATACCTGAGATATAATGTTTTATTCATTGCCCATTGACAACCTTCGGGTTAGTACCTTCAACATTATTTATTTTGATAGCTCCGGATTGATAGACCTCCTCTTTGACATAGGGTCCTTCCCATTTGGATAGGAGTTTACCTGCAAAGAATATGAAACGAGAGTTGTACAAAAGAACATATTCTCCAACTTTGAACTCACGGGTTTGGATTCTTTTGTCATGCCACCTTTTAACTTTTTCTTTGAATAACTTTGGATTTCATAAGCCTGGGTTCTCCATTCATCTAATGAGCTAATATCAAATAACCTCTTTTCACCAGCAAGTTTGAAATCATAGTTGAGTTCTTTAATTGCCCAATATGCTTTATGTTCTAACTCAAGAGGCAAATTACAAGCTTTTCCATAAACCATTTTATATGGAGACACACCCATAGGATTTTTATAAGCTGTTCTATAAGCCCAAAGTGCATCATCTAATTATTTAGACTAATTCTTCCGGGACCTATTGACAGTCTTTTGTAAGATTAGTTTTATTTTTCTATTGCTAAGTTCAACTTGACCACTAGACTGAGGATGATAAGGTGATGCAATTCTATGGTTAACATCATACTTAGCAAGCATTTTACGTAAAGCACCATGAATAAAGTGTGAACCACCTTCAATCATTAAATATCTAGGGACTCCAAACCTTGGGAAAATAACTTCCTTAAGCATTTTAATAGAGGTGTTGTGATCAGCACTACTGGTTGGAATAGCTTCTACCCACTTAGTAACATAATCAAAAGCAACCAAAATATGTGTATACCCATCAGAGGAAGGAAAAGGTCCCATGAAATCAAATCCCCAAACATCAAATGGTTCAACAGCAAGTGAATAATTCATAGGCATTTCTTGACGCCTACCGATATTACCTATTCTTTGACATTCATCACAAGATGAGACAAACTTACGGGCATCCTTGAAGAGAGTAGGCCAATGAAAACCAGATTGCAATACCTTATGAGCAGTTCTGTCTCCCGCGTGATGTCCTCCATAAGCTTCAGAGTGACATTTCCGTAGGATTTGTTCCTGTTCATGCTCAGGTACACAGCATATAATAATACCATCTACTCCTTTATAAAGATGTGCGCATCCCAAAAGTAATGTCTTAAATCATATAAGAAGTTTTTTATTTTTTGGTATGTGAAGCTAGGTGGTATGTATTTAGCAACAATATGATTAGCATATTCAGCATACCACGGTGTACTGTTAGAAACATTTATTGCAGCTAATTGTTCATTAGGAAAGCTATCATTAATAGGTTGTGGGTCATCAAGAATATTTCCAAGCCTAGACAAGTTATCATCTACGGGGTCCTCTGCCCCTTTCCTATCAGTGATATGCAAATGAAATTCTTGTAGCAGAAGAACCCACCTAATGAGTCTAGGTTTAGCATCTTTCTTTTTCATAAGATATTTTAGAGCAGCATGATCGGTGTGAACAATCACTTTATAATAAACAATGTAAGATCTGAATTTATCACAAGCAAACACCACTGCTAAGAATTCTTTTTCAGTAGTAGCATAATTTCGTTGAGCACTGTCTAGAGTTTTAGTAGCATAATGAATAACATTCAGTTTCTATTCAACTCTTTGTCCTAGAACAACACCAACAACATAATCACTAGCGTCCCACATAATCTCAAAAGGCAAGTTCCAACCAGGTGGTTGAACAACAGGTGCAGTAATTAAGGCTTTCTTTAGTGTTTCAAAGGATTCCAAGCAATCATCATAAAACACAAAGGGAATATCCTTTTGCAAAATATTCGTAAGAGGCCAAGAAATTTTAGAGAAGTCTTTGATGAACCTCCTATAGGAACCAGCATGACCAAGGAAACTACGAATACCTTTGATATCTTTAGGACATGGCATTTTCTCAATTGCGTCAACCTTGGCCTGGTCCACTTCAATGCCTCTTTCAGAAATTTTATGGCCCAAAACAATAGCTTCGTTAACCATAAAGTGGCACTTCTCCTAATTCAAGACAATATTTTTTTGTTCACATCTCTGCAAAACTCAATCAAGATTGCTTAAACAATCATCAAAAGACTTCCCATAAACGGAAAAATCATCCATGAAAACGTCAACAATCTTTTCACAAAAATTAAAGAATATAGCAGTCATACATATTTGAAAGGTAGCAGGTGCATTACATCAACCAAAAGGCATACGTCTATAAGCATAAATTCCAAAAGGACAATTAAAAATGGTCTTTTCTTGATCAGGTTGTGAAACATGTATTTGTGAAAAACCAGAATATCCATTAAGAAAGCAAAAACGTGTGTGCTTAGATAATCTTTCTAACATTTGATCAATAAAAGACAGAGGGTAATGATCTTTCCTAGTTGCTTTGTTTAACTTTCTATAATCAATTACCATCCTATAGCATGTGACAATTCTTTGTGGAATGAGCTCATTGTTATCATTAGGAACAACAGTAGTACCTCCCTTCTTAGGGACACAATGAATAGGACTTACCCATCTACTATTAGCTATAGGATAGATTATACGTGCTTCCAGAAGTTTCAATATTCTGTTTTTACCACTTCTTTCATCTTCGTGTTTAACCGACATTGGTGATCAACAACAGGTTTAGCATTAGGCTCCATATTAATCTTGTGCTAAGATAGAGTGGGACTAATGCCCTTAAGATCATCAAGAGTATATCCGATAGCAGCTCTGTGCTTCTGTCGGGGAGACTGATCCACGAACACCTATGGGGCCGGCGGACCGTGCCCCTTTCGGTTCGGCGGGGGGCGGAGATCGCACGAAGAGCAGATCGAGGCGAGGCACACGAGCAGTTTACCCAGCTTCGGAGCTCTCCGGAGAGATAACACTCCTACTGCTGCTTGTCTGGTTGTATTATCTGGTGTTCTTGCTCTCCAAAGTGAGAGTGTGATGTTCTCTGGGCTACGGATGGATCGAAGCAAACTGTCTGAGGCTCCGAACCTATGAGCCGAACCCCATCTACGTTGCGCATGGGCCGCCTTTTATACGCTAAAGGGGTCACCGACAGGTGACAACGCAGAGGAGAGTAAAAACATAAAAAGCGAGGTAGTTGGTACAGTTGCTTGTACAGTGCACCCTACCTAACCCTGACGGCAGGGGACAAGGGCATTAAATGCCCGTCTGAGTCGCCCAAACAGTGCAGAAAAGGACCGTTAGGGGCGCCACCGTTCGCCACGATGGTGATCTTGCCAGCTTCGCATGCCACTGCGCACTGCTGGCTGCACGGCCTCTCGCCACGCGCGCCCGGAGAGGCCCCCAGAGCGACACATTGGTGGATGCACTGGAGCGTGGACGCAGAGTGGCTGCCTGCCGCGGCAAGCGCCTTGCCGCTGTCGTTATCTTGTCGGGTCCGGAAGCTTATCGCTCACCGGGCCTCGAGGTACCTTGGTTTGTCTTCCCGGCAAGCTCCTCTTGCCGGGGCCTTGTTGCCTTGCCGGAGCGCGTGGCGCGTCGCAGCAAGTTCATTGGAGCGCCTTGGTTGGCCTTCCCGGCAAGCTCCTCTTGCCGGGGTCTTGTCTCCTTAGCATAAATACTTTGTTCTTGGATGGCTCCAAGGGAACCTTGGGGGATCTTGGCGATCACTCGGCAAGCCTTTGCTGTGGGGTGCTGCAACTGCCCGTGCACAAGTTTGGGGTACTAGGGTACCCCTGTTCTAGTACACCGACAGGAGTCCCCGGGCCTGGGCCAGACACGGTGCTGAGCGCTGTTGGGCCAGGCCCAAGACAGGGCACGGGCACACGCGGGCTGGGCCATGCCAAATCTTGTTCCGTATCCACCGCACTCTCCCATAACGGCATGCGTTGAATGCGGCATCGTGGGAGAGATCGTGGGTGGTTGTTTATTTGGAAGGCCGAAACGTCCGCCCCGTCCCTCTTTATAAGCAGTGGAAACAGGGGCAGTTCGTTCCCCCTCGCTGTTTGCTGCTACTCCTTCTTCACAAACTCCGCCGCTCCCCCCCCCCATTGGAAGCCGAGAGAGCAGCGTTCCGCCCCCCCCCATTGCCACCAGCATCACCACGCCGTCGACCTTCCCCACCACCTCTGCCATGGCCCCGAAGGCCGACAAGGGAAATGGCGTGAAGTCGGCCGAGGCGCAGCGGCTCGCGGCGCTGCGGGAAGGAGCGGGCGATCTTCACCCCCCAGCTCGGCGTGCAGGAGCTGAGGGAGTACTTCTACCTCTTTTGGGCGATGGAGACGCGTGCGCATCCGCGCACGAGGGTACTCCCGGCCGCTGCCTCGGAGTCGACTCCAAATGGGTACTCGTTCTTCCCATTATTCTTCTATTGCGGGCTCTGCCCGCCCTTCTCGGAGTTCTTCTGTGATATTATGAACACATATGGCTTCCGCCTCCTTGACTTCACCCCCAATGCTGTCCTGACCATGGCAGTTTTCGCACACTTGTGCGAAAACTTTGTCGGAGTCCACCCTAGTGTAGCCCTTTTCCGCCATTACTTCATGCCTCGGGTAGAGAGAGGAGAGCCGCTTGCCGAAGGGATAGCTTGGATCTCGAGAGTCAGCAAGAAGGATGCGTACTTGGAGGGTGAGCTCCACAGCAAGTGGGAGGAGTGGAGAGCGGAGTGGTGTTGGATCGTCGAGGAGGATCCGCAGCCCTTCACCGCCGTGCGCCAAACTCCAATAGTGTGCGGCAATGACTGGAGCAACGTGGCCCCGGAAGACGAGAGGCTGAAGATCGCCATCACTAGGATTCTTCGCCTCAGGCTTGCCGGGCTCACCGTAGGTGCTGTCGGGGCAGATTTCCTCCGCCGCCGCATTGCCCCCCTGCAGGAGAGGAGGCCCGCCTGGGAATTTAAGAATTCAGTGGACATCATGAGGCTGCGGCCGGGCCTCAACTACAACTTCACTGTCTTGGAGTTGGATGCAATGCTCTTGGAATTATTCAAACGTGACCCCCAGCACCCATTCACACTGCCGAGGGGCGTAGTTCCTTTGTGCAATAACTCTTCGCTTGACCGGATCCGTGCCATGATGCCATTGTGCGATTCACACGGCATCGTCCCAACTTGGCAAGAGCCTGCGGATGACGTTGTGCAAGCGTTCTTCGACACCTTGGGGGAATTGCCGGTCCGCGCTGACGAGCAGAAGAGCCTCACCCGTGACACCACCGACGAGGAGCTGCAGCTCATCGCTACTAGGGCGGAAGAGGCTGCGGCCGCAACTGCTGCGGGTGTGTTTGGGTTTACTGTGGAGGAGGCAGAGGCTGAAGAGGCGGCAAACCTTGCCGAACGCGCGGAGTTCATGGGCGAGGAGGAGCCTGCTGGTTCCGAAGCCGAGTCGAGCGAGGCCGGCAAGGAGGAGGCTGAGCCTTCAGAGAGCTTGCTGCAGGCGGAGCCCCTGGCCCCGCCAAGGAGGCACCTTCGCAGGGCCGGGGACGCAGCAGGGCGGCAGCCGGCTCCACAACCACCGAGCCGCGCGACGCGCTCTATCACGGCAAGCAATGTTGCCGCGGGAGCACCTCATGCAGCAGTGGCAACTGGAGCGGGATCTTCCCGGGCCACTGCCACTGCCCCCGTCAAGCGGGCAAGGGATCCTACTCCTCCACCTCGCCGCACCGGAGGAGGGCCGGACTTCGATCTTTCCGCGCTCAGCTCCGACGAGGAGGAAGAAGAGTGAGTTCCTTTGGTGCTCTTATAATCCTTCAGTCTTGCTATTTAAATCTTGTATCTGACTTGCTCTAATCTGGACTCCTTTCTTTTCAGAACACTGGCCCAGAGAGCGGCGAAGAGGGACAAGGCCGCGGTGATCGTCATCGAGGATGACCCCATCGCGTCGGCAGGAGGTGGGCCCGAGACCACCTTGACGGACCCGGCAATCACCCCTCGGAGCAGCCCCCAGCGCAGCCCCCAGCGTAAGTTCATAGTTTAGCCTTCTGCTGTCGGGCGCGCTTGAGTGCTTTTTCCTTTGTTGATATCTTGCTTGTTGACTTGTGCAGGAGCAGAGCAGCCTCATCAGGAGCGCCCGGAGGCCGGTCCTGAAGTGCCACCTGCTTCGACTGCGCCGCCAAGGGAGGAGTCCCCGGCAAGGGAACGCTCTCCAGCAAGGGGGGACTCTCCGGCAAGGGACGGTACTGCTGATCCTGCGGCGACCGAGGCCGCTACTGAAGATCTTGGCGCAGGTAATCCATTTGCCCAAAAACTTTCCCTTGGGTTCTGCTTCTTCCGTTTTTCCTTTCTTGGATTTTTTTGATTGATTTTCCTCCCCACTTCGTTCTTCAGACCCATCTTCGGCTGAGCAAATGGAGACAGAGGGCGCCAGCGAGGAGGCCGCCGGGGCTGCTGCTGCGGAAGCCGGCGAGGGGTCGGGCGATCGCACTGACGACCCTGAGGCCGCAGGAGCGCCGGGCGCTGCACCGACCGCCGAACCCTCTACCGCTTCTGCGGAGCCGGGCTCCGAGGAGCCCCAGCCCAGCGCCTACTTGCAGGCCGGTGACAACATCTTCATCAAGCTACCCTGGGCGTCGAGCTCCAGGGCGCCAGTCGAGGGGGAGACTTTTGACGGGGAGGTGCTCGCCTCTGCCGGAATGTCATTGGTTGACGCGCCCGGCAGCAGCAGTGGCGAGCCTGAGGAGGAGCAGCTGCTGCGGAAGCTGCTGTCACTCTACCGCACCCGGCAAGCCAAGCTGGCTTCCCGGGAAGCGCTTGTCGTGAAGGCGGGAGTTGACATGGAGAAGCGCGCGGAGGAGCTCCGGGGACAAAATCAAGAAGCTCTTCGGTCCCTGGCGCAGGAGCGGGAGCGAGTAGACGAGGAGCGCACGACCTTTCTCCTCGAGAAGGCTGAGGCTGAGGAGGAACAAAGGCTTGCTGCCGAGAAGCAGTCCGCGCGGGAAGGCGAGCTAGTGCAGCGGAAGGCCCACCTCGACAGCTACGAGGAAGAGCTCGCCGAGCGTGAGCGAGCACTTGGCGGGGCGCTCAAGGAGGCAAAGGACGCCGCGGCGACTGCAGAGGCCGCCAAGAAAGAGCTAGAGGAGAAGGTGGCGCGGCTGGAGGCCGATATTGGGAAGAGCAGCGAGGAGCTTGCCGCGCTCAAGCGTGAGCGCGAGAAGGATGCGGCCGCCCATGGTGAGCTGCAAGGCCTTCTCGCTGAGAGGGGCAAAGAGCTCAGCGCCGCCAGGGATTCCAAAGCAGACCTGGAGCTGAAGCTAGCCACGCTGACGCAGACGCTAGAGGCCGCCAAGGAGCGGGAGAAGACCTTGGTGGAGAAGGTCAAGGCTGACGCGGCGCTGCTGGAGAGCATTGCAGTTACCCAGAACTCATTCAGAGACACGGTGGAGCACTGAACTGAGGGCCTGGTGAACACTACCGCCATCATCAACGAGGAGCTGGCGCAGCTGGGGATGGATGACTTTGGGTATCCTTCCGACAAGAGCCTTCAACCCAGCGCCAAGCTCAGCCTATTCTTTAAGGGCGTGGCGACAGCACTCCAGCGGCTCCGGGAGAGGATCCCGAAGCAGCTGGCCGACGAGTCACGCAAAATCTGCGCCGGGGTTCTCCAGAAGGTGCTGATGAAGGTAGCCTTCCGCAATCCAGGCCTCAGCTTCACCAACGTCCTCCGATCCTTGCCGCCTGACGCCGATCTGGACGCACTCAAGGCCCTTGTCGCACCCATTGTGGACAAGGTGAGCGAGATCAAGCGAGTCGAGGGCAGGCGTGTAGATTAGGCCGCCCATTTCTTCTTTTCCCTTGTCGCTGCTAGTCATGTCATGAAAACAGTCTATTAGAGTCGCGACAAGTTATCTTTGTAATATAACTTTATTTCTGTTATCAATTGCAATGTTATTTCCTCTACTAGATTCCTTCCTTTGTATGTTTTCACCCTACGCTTCTAGGGAACTTGTCGGCGCAGGCGCCCGAGCCGCGAGCGCTGAGTGCGGAACTTCAGCAGCCTGCTGGCGGCGCTACTTCCGACAAGAAACCTTGTCGTGACTAGATGCAGCACGCTTAAGCTGTTGAGCGGACTCGAAACAAAGTAAGGGCGCAACTAGCCACGAGTTGGTTCCTCTGCACACAGGTTTTCCATACAAAGCAGGGTTGTTCGAGGAAGATAACTCAAAAATTTAAAAAAGTGATCGCTCAAACTTTGGCAACTTAGCTTTTCTGTCATTTGCTTCTCGGTAAGGCAAGTCTTTGCTTGAACGACGCCTGGCCCATACCACAATCTTCTCCTTCCCCCTGGCAAACTTGTGTGCGAGAGAACCTTCTTTTCCTTTAAAAGAAAAAGAAAGAAGAGAAAATAATAATATGGAGATCTTCAGCTCGTTACTGCTTACCGGATGTAAGTGCTGCACAAAGTGTCAGATAATCACATGTAAGAAAGGAACTAACGCATGAAATGGACAAGCTGTGTGGAGCACATGGGGTTTTACTTATGCACGGGGTCTGCGCCCGGCTTTGTACAAAGGATTACATGCAACAGCGGCAAGACTTGTACAAAAGGTGGTTGCCGGAACGGGTTCCGGCAACCGCGCCTTATGGGAAAAACTTACGAAGATGTTCTATGTTCCAGGAGTTGCTCACTGGAATGCCATCTTCGGTCTCAAGGCGGACAGCGCCAGGCCTTGTGACTCGTCTCACCCGATAAGGGCCTTCCCACTTTGGCGTCAACTTGTTGGAATTCTTGGCGGACTGAACGCGCCGAAGAACAAGGTCGCCTTCCTCGAAGCTTCTGGCTTTAACTTTGCGGCTATGATAGCGTCGCAAAGTTTGCTGGTATCGAGCAGCTCGTACAGCAGCTTGAAGACGATCTTCCTCGAGGAGCAGCGCGTCGTCTTGCCGCAGCTGTTCTTGCTCGAGCTCATCATAAGCGAGCACTCGAGGCGATCCGTATACGAGTTCCGTGGGGAGAACTGCCTCTGCTCCATAGACTAGAGCGAAAGGTGTCTGGCCAGTGGCTCGATTTGGCGTCGTTCTGATCGACCAAAGAACCACCGGCAGCTCCTCGATCCAGTTCCTTCCGCACCTGTGCAGCCTATCGAAAGTTCTGGTCTTGAGCCCGCGCAGCACTTCAGCATTTGCCCTCTCTGCTTGACCGTTGCTTCTCGGATGAGCAACAGAAGCGAAGCAGACCTTGGCGCCAAGGTCTTGGACGTACTGCATGAAGGTGCGGCTCGTGAATTGCGTGCCGTTGTCGGTGATGATCCTGTTGGGAATCCTGAAACGGCAAACAATCGACCTGAAGAACTTGACTGCTGACTGTGCTGTCACCTTCCTCACTGGCTGCACTTCCGGCCACTTTGTGAACTTGTCGATTGCGACGTACAAGTACTCAAAGCCCCCGACGGCTCGGGGGAAGGGGCCGAGGATATCCAGCCCCCAGACCGAAAATGGCCAGGATAAAGGGATCGTCTGGAGAGTTTGAGCTGGCTAATGTATCTGTTTGGAGTGGAACTGGCACGCTTCACACTAGGTTACTTGTGCAGTTGCATCCTGGAGGGCTGTCGGCCAAAAGAAACCTTGCCGGAAAGCTTTGCCGGCAAGTGCTCTTGCGCCTATGTGGTGGCCACATATGCCTCCATGTATCTCTACCAACAGCTTTTGTCCATCTTCCCGGCGAATACACTTCAATTTCACACAGTTGAGTCTTCTTCTGTACAGTATGCTATCGACAAACTGGTACATACTTGACTGCCAGGCTACTCTTTCCGCTTCTTCTTGCTCTTCGGGAAGTTCTCCCGTCTGAAGGAAATGGACAATCTGTTGTGCCCATGCTGGAGCTTGTGGCTCGACAACAAGGACTAAAGGCGCATCTGCTGCTGCGGGAACATCTGCTTCTACGGCAAGGATTTGCGGCCCTGCCGGAGCTTGATGTTCCCCGGCAAGCTTGCCGGAGCAAAACTTGTCGGGAGCGTCTGCTTCAACGGAACAAACCATTAGGCTTGCCAGAGCAGACTGCCCCTCAGCATCCTTGGTGTTGATCTTGGGGACTTTCTTGGCGATGGCTTCGGGGAGCTCTGCCGGAAAGTAGTCACCAGAAACCAACTTCCTCTTTTTGCTTTGTCCAGTTGATGGTGTTACGGATGGTTGAGTCAACTTAAGCACAAAGATCCCTGGTTCCACAGGTAACTTTAGTGCGGCGCACTTTGACAGGCCATCAGCAATATCATTCTGAGCTCTTGGGATATGCT
The DNA here is from genome assembly GCF_018294505.1 of Triticum aestivum. Classification (NCBI taxonomy): domain Eukaryota; kingdom Viridiplantae; phylum Streptophyta; class Magnoliopsida; order Poales; family Poaceae; genus Triticum; species Triticum aestivum. Next base: position 813,611,676 of record NC_057801.1, read on the forward strand.
CCATTTGTAGGCCGTCAAAGTGCTCTTCTAGCTTCCTCACTTCATCAACATATGCTTCCATCAACGGACTCTGGTAGTTCTTGTTCACTTGTCGGACGACAAGCTGTGAGTCACCCCTGACAATGAGCTTCTTAATCCCAAGGTCTGCTGCGATTCTAAGACCGGCAAGTAATCCTTCATACTCTGCAGTATTGTTGGTTGCTTGCTCTTTGGGAACGTGCATCTGGACTACGTACTTGAGGTGCTCTCCGGTGGGTGCGACAAGCAGCACGCCTGCACCGGCGCCTTGCAGCGAGAAGGCACCATCAAAGTACATCAGCCACTCTTTGCTTGCTTCTTTGCCGGGGATACTCGTTTCTGGAATTTCTTCATCTGGGGTTGGCGTCCACTCTGCTATGAATTCTGCCAATGCTCTGCTTTGGATAGTTGAGGTGCTCTCAAAATTGAGGCCAAAGCTTGACAGTTCCAGCGCCCACTCAACAATCCTGCCTGTTGCTTCTGGATTTTGCAGTATCCTCTTCAGCGGAAAGCGAGTGACGACTGTGATCTCATGTGCTTGGAAGTAATGGCGCAACTTTCTCGAGGCCGTGAGGAGGCCGAAAAGCAACTTCTGCACACCAGAGTACCTTGATCTAGCCCCCTGCAGAAGGGAACTGACAAAGTAAACTGGGCGTTGCACCATTCTCCTTGGCATCTTATCATGCTCCTGCGCAAACTCATGTTTGTCGGGACCAGAGCTTGTCGGCGAAGCCCCCTGCTTGTCGTCGGATGGGCCTACCGTGGTTGCTGGCTAATCATCCGCCTCCCTCTCCGCCACTAACGCAGCACTAACCACTTGATTGGTTGCCGCTATATACAGCAGCAACTTCTCTTGCGGCTTAGGTGCGACAAGCGTTGGAGTGGAGGACAGGTATCTCTTTAAGTCCTGCAGCGCAGCCTCCGCTTCCGGAGTCCATTTCATTGGACCTGCCTTTTTCAAAATTTTGAAAAATGGCAGGGCGCGCTCGGCAGATCTAGAGATAAACCTGCTGAGAGCAGCCACGCAACCGGCAAGCCTTCGTACATCCTTGACGCGCTTTGGTGCTTCGATCTGCTCAATGGCTTTGATCTTGTCGGGACTGGCTTCGATTCCCCGCTGAGACACGAAGAACCCGAGAAGCTTGCCGGAAGGGACTCCAAACACGCACTTCTCGGGGTTAAGCTTGAGGTTGATTTTGCGCAGGTTTGCAAATGTTTCGTCTAAATCTTGAATCAGGGTCGCCTTGTTCTTGCTCTTGACCACTATGTCATCCATGTAAGCTTCCACATTTCTGTGTATTTGTGGCTCAAAAGCATGGTGGACTACCCTTGCGAATGTTGAACCAGCATTCTTCAAACCGAAAGGCATCTGTACGAAGCAGTACGTGCCACACGGGGTGATAAATGCGGTTTTCTCTTCATCTTCTTCTGCCATGAAGATCTGATGGTACCCTGAGTATGCATCAAGAAACGAAAGCAAATCACATCCGGCTGTGGAGTCAACAATCTGGTCAATACGTAGCAAGGGAAATGGGTCTTTGGGACAAACTTTATTAACATCAGTGAAGTCAATACAAAGTCACCATTTCCCATTAGCCTTGCGCACAACAACAGGATTGGCCAACCACGTGGGATGGAGTACTCCTCTGACAAGGCCTGCTGCTTCCAACTTCTTGATTTCTTCTGCGATGAATTCTTGGCGCTCTACTGCCTGCTTCCTGACTCTCTGCTTGACGGGCCGCGCATGAGGACAGACGGCAAGGTGGTGCTCAATTACTTTTCTGGGAACACCGGGGATATCAGACGATTGGCACGCAAACACGTCGACATTCGCCCGCAGGAAAGCAACGAGCGCGCTTTCCTATTTGGGGTCAAGAGTGGCGCTGATGGTGAAGGTACCACCAGTGCCATCCTCCTTGGCGGACACCTTCTTAGTCTCAGGTGGAGCTGTCATTGCCTTCTTACACTTGCCGATGGAGCTCGATGGTGCGTCCTCGACGGTAGCGCAGCACTCCGAGGAGGTGCGCTTGCCGGAGTAGGCATCAGAGCTCTTGTCGGACTTGGTCTTCTTCTTCCCCCCGGGAGCTTCAGCGGCAAGTGTCCTCCGTTCTGCTGCAGCTGCTGCTTTCCGGTAGATCTTGTTGGCACAAATAAGAGCATCCTTCTTGTCGCCAGGGACAGAGATGACACTTATTGGGCCTGGCATTTTTAGTACGCTGTACGCATAGTGAGAGGCTGCCATGAACTTGGCGAGTGTCGGACGGCCAAGGATTCCATTATAAGGTAATGGAATGTCGGCAACGTCAAACGTGACCTTCTCAGTCCTGAAGTTCAGCTCACTGCCAAATGTTACCGGCAACGTGATCTTTCCCTTTGGCTTGCTCCTTCCCGGGTTGATTCCTTGAAATGTGCCGGTCTCTTCGAGCTCGCTGTCAGGGATCTGGAGCTTCTGGAGCACCACGGAGGAGATCAAGTTCAAACCGGCCCTTGCGAATGTTGAACTACCCTTGCGAATGTTGAACCAGCATTCTTCAAACCGAAAGGCATCTGTACGAAGCAGTACGTGCCACACGGGGTGATAAATGCGGTTTTCTCTTCATCTTCTTCTGCCATGAAGATCTGATGGTACCCTGAGTATGCATCAAGAAACGAAAGCAAATCACATCCGGCTGTGGAGTCAACAATCTGGTCAATACGTAGCAAGGGAAATGGGTCTTTGGGACAAACTTTATTAACATCAGTGAAGTCAATACAAAGTCACCATTTCCCATTAGCCTTGCGCACAACAACAGGATTGGCCAACCACGTGGGATGGAGTACTCCTCTGACAAGGCCTGCTGCTTCCAACTTCTTGATTTCTTCTGCGATGAATTCTTGGCGCTCTACTGCCTGCTTCCTGACTCTCTGCTTGACGGGCCGCGCATGAGGACAGACGGCAAGGTGGTGCTCAATTACTTTTCTGGGAACACCGGGGATATCAGACGATTGGCACGCAAACACGTCGACATTCGCCCGCAGGAAAGCAACGAGCGCGCTTTCCTATTTGGGGTCAAGAGTGGCGCTGATGGTGAAGGTACCACCAGTGCCATCCTCCTTGGCGGACACCTTCTTAGTCTCAGGTGGAGCTGTCATTGCCTTCTTACACTTGCCGATGGAGCTCGATGGTGCGTCCTCGACGGTAGCGCAGCACTCCGAGGAGGTGCGCTTGCCGGAGTAGGCATCAGAGCTCTTGTCGGACTTGGTCTTCTTCTTCCCCCCGGGAGCTTCAGCGGCAAGTGTCCTCCGTTCTGCTGCAGCTGCTGCTTTCCGGTAGATCTTGTTGGCACAAATAAGAGCATCCTTCTTGTCGCCAGGGAAAGAGATGACACTTATTGGGCCTGGCATTTTTAGTACGCTGTACGCATAGTGAGAGGCTGCCATGAACTTGGCGAGTGTCGGACGGCCAAGGATTCCATTATAAGGTAATGGAATGTCGGCAACGTCAAACGTGACCTTCTCAGTCCTGAAGTTCAGCTCACTGCCAAATGTTACCGGCAACGTGATCTTTCCCTTTGGCTTGCTCCTTCCCGGGTTGATTCCTTGAAATGTGCCGGTCTCTTCGAGCTCGCTGTCAGGGATCTGGAGCTTCTGGAGCACCACGGAGGAGATCAAGTTCAAACCGGCCCCGCCGTCAACTAGCATCTTAGTGACCTTGAGGTTGCGGATTGTTGGTGAAACCAACATCGGCAAGCACCCGACCGCAGTTATGCGATCCGGATGGTCCTCAATATCAAAGATGATAGGCGTGCTGGACCATTTCAGAGGCCTGCGTGACTCGATGGGTGGTTCTGCTGCATTAACCTCCCGCATCCACTGCTTGAGCTGGTGGTGCGAGGCATGCAGAGAAGCACCACCGTCAACGCACAGGACCTCTGTAGCTTTCTGGAACTCCTGCTCATCAGTCTCCTCATCATCCATATCTTCATTGTCGCCGTCATCTTCATCCTTGTCGCGGCCGCGAGGAGGTCTGTCTCCTTGCCGCTGCTTGGCCTTGTCGCGCCGTCCTCCTCGGCCGGGACGTTTCTTGCCAGATCCAACAGCTCCTTCCTGGGCCTTCTCCTTGTCGCGCCGCTCGTATTCAGCTTTCTGTTGCTCAACAAGCTGCTCGACCCTCTTGCAGTTCTGAAGATCATGGCCCTTGGTGCGGTGAATCTTGCAATACTGCTTGTTGGCGCCGTCCTGCTTGTCGGCGACCGCCACCTCCGCGGCAACCTCCTTGCTGGAGTCACCAGTTTTGGCTTCCTTGGCGCCGCCACCGTTGCCGGACTGCTCAACAACTAGCACTTCTTTGCCTTTTCTTCTCCTGTTGTTCCGTCGCCGGTTTTTCCTTGTCGGGGCAGCATCTTCGCTGTCAGATCCTCCTGCTCCTATATTTTCTCCGGGGAGTCTCCTTCCTTCCTCAGCACGTGCACACTTGTCGGGCAGTGCATATAACTCACTGACGTCCCTGATCTTGCACATCGCCATTTCCTCCCGCATCCTGCGGTTCCGCACGTTCTGATGGAACGCGCTGATCACCGCGGCAAGGTGGACGTCTGGGATGTTGTGCTGCACGCTACTGAATCTCTGAATGTACTTGCGCAAGGGCTCTCCTTCCTTCTGGGCGAGCAGATGAAGATCACTCTCCTGGCCATGAGGCTTGTGTCCGCCTGTAAAGGCGCCGACAAACTGATGGCACAGATCAGCCCAAGAGGATATGGAGTTGTCCGGCAAGTGCATGAGCCAGGACCTGACATTGGGCTTGAGCACCAGCGGGAAGTAGTTGGCAAGGATCTTGTCATCTCGTCCCCCGGCAGCTTGCACCGCAATAGTGTAAATGCTGAGGAACTCTGATGGATGCGTCTTGCCGTCGTACTTCTCCGGTACGTCTGGCTTGAAGTTCTTTGTACTGGGCCACTGGACTTGCCGCAGCTCACGAGTGAACGTAGGACAACCTACCGCGTACGACAGATCGCCTGGTTCCCCTGGCGCATGCATGTCAACAGAGGGCCCTGCGCGCTTGTCGGATTGACGTCGCGCTTCTCTTTGGCGCTCGATGCGGGTTCGAGCGTCTTCTTGTTGTCGATCATAAAGAACTTGGCGCTGATCGCGACGAGCTCGTGGATCCGACGATGCAGTGGAGTCGCTGTCGAGGTGGATCCGGCGAGTCGGCGATCTTGGCCTTCGGGGTGGTGATTGCATGGTAGTTGCACCTCCGCCCATTTCGTCGCCACCGGCTCGCGTCCGGCGGTCCTGCCGTGGCGGCGACGCGCTCGGCCGCCGTGGAGTGTCGCCGTTGGCGTAGCCGATGAGACTCTGAATGGTGGCCCTCCATTCATCGATCTTGTCCGACGTTGGAGGGTAATCTAAGAGAAGTTGAGCTCGCGCCAAAGCTTCTGCTGGAGTGGTGGGTGGCAGTGGCGGACGGCGCGAGGAGCGGGACGTGCTCGAACTTCTAACTATGTTAGAAGGAGCAGTATCCCGTCCAGGCGACCGTGCCCCGCTCGTGCCAGCCCGCTGGCGTGCATGCTGGTCTTGAGCGCCCCGAGATCCACCAGCTTGGTCTTGGGCTATCATGCGTATGGCACTGCTAGTGCCATGACGCTGTTGATCTTGCGCCTCCTGAGAGTGGCATGGAACATCTGCAGTCGCCGAGGTTTGTGCAGCCTTGTTCTTGGACCTGGCGGCATCATGAGCTTCCTCGTCGACGTCCTTTCTTCCGCCGGCGTCCATCCCACCACTCGTTTGCTCCAACGGTGGCGGAAGTGACGTGGATGGAGCGGCTGCCGCCAAAGTCTTCTTCTTCGGTGGCATGTTGATGAAGGGAATAAGGATCTAGCTCGTGTGAACGCCGGATCTGGTTCACACAATCTCGACAACCCCTACCTGGCGCGCCAAAGATGTCGGGGAGACTGATCCACGAACACCTATGGGGCCGGCGGACCGTGCCCCTTTCGGTTCGGCGGGGGGCGGAGATCGCACGAAGAGCAGATCGAGGCGAGGCACACGAGCAGTTTACCCAGCTTCGGAGCTCTCCGGAGAGATAACACTCCTACTGCTGCTTGTCTGGTTGTATTATCTGGTGTTCTTGCTCTCCAAAGCGAGAGTGTGATGTTCTCTGGGCTACGGATGGATCGAAGCAAACTGTCTGAGGCTCCGAACCTATGAGCCGAACCCCCTCTACGTTGCGCATGGGCCTTCTTTTATACGCTAAAGGGGTCACCGACAGGTGACAACGCAGAGGAGGGTAAAAACGTAAAAAGCGAGGTAGTTGGTACAGTTGCTTCTATAGTGCACCCTACCTAACCCTGACGGCAGGGGACAAGGGCATTAAATGCCCGTCTGAGTCGCCCGAACAGTGCAGAAAAGGACCGTTAGGGGCGCCACCATTCGCCACGATGGTGATCTTGCCAGCTTCGCATGCCACTACGCACTGCTGGCTGCACGGCCTCCCGCCACGCGCGCCCGGAGAGGCCCCCAGAGCGACACGTTGGTGGATGCACTGGAGCATGGACGCAGAGTGGCCGCCTGCAGTGGCAAGCGCCTTGCCGCTGTCGTTATCTTGTCGGGTCCGGAAGCTTGTCGCTCACCGGGCCTCGAGGTACCTTGGTTTGTCTTCCCGGCAAGCTCCTCTTGCCGGGGCCTTGTTGCCTTGCCGAAGCGCGTGGCGCGTCGCAGCAAGTTCATTGGAGCGCCTTGGTTGGCCTTCCCGGCAAGCTCCTCTTGCCGGGGTCTTGTCTCCTTAGCTTAAATACTTTGTTCTTGGATGGCTCCAAGGGAACCTTGGGGGATCTTGGCGATCACCCGGCAAGCCTTTGCCGCGGGGTGCTGCAACTGCCCGTGCACAAGTTCGGGGTACTAGGGTACCCCTGTTCTAGTACACCGACAGCTTCCTTAGAACTTTCAATAATCTTTCTTCTTCATGTTCTGAAAGGTTAGCACTAATAATAACATGATATATCTTTTTCTCATCAAGATAAGCATATTTTGAAGTTCCTGGCAATTGTTTTAATTCAAACAATGATCACCTTTAGGTGGAGGATGACCTCCTAGAGTTTCAATAGGCAAATTGTGTTTAGGCAGAGGTTGTTATTCGAAAAAGATTCTATTTCTTTCATTTCTTTCACGCATATGCAAATCATTTTCATGGTCTAGTAAATATTTTTCCAAAGGATCAGTAGGAGGTACATCAATAGAAGCAAGACCAATAATTTCATCCTTGCTAGGCAAATCTTTCTTATGAGGTTGTCGACTAAACTTGAAAAAATTAAATTCATGAGATTCATCACCAAAGCTAACACTGAAAATTTGTTTCTCACAGTCTCTTCTGGCATTGACGGTGTTCAAGAAAGGTCTACCAAAGATAATGGGACAAAAGTCATCTTGTGGGGAGCCAAGAACAAGAAAATCAGTAGGGTATTTTATTTTCCCACACAAGACTTCAACATCTCTAAGAATCCCAATTGGTGATATAGTATCTCTATTGGCAAGTTTAATAGTGACATCTATGTCTTCTATTTCAGCAGGTGCTATTTTATTCTTAATTTCTTCATATAAGGAAAAAGGAATAGCACTCACACTAGCACCTAGGTCACATAACCCATGATAACAGTGATTTCCTATCTTAACTGAGACAACAGGCATGCCAACAACTGGTCTACGTTTATCCTTTTCATTAGGTTTGGCGATTCTAGAAGCTTCATCACAGAAGTAAATAACATGCCCCTCAATATTATTGACAAAGAGATCTTTAATCATAGCTACACTAGGTTCAATTCCAATTTGTTCAGCTGGTTTGGGTATTCTAACATAACTTTTTTAACCACAATTGAAGCTTTAGCATGTTCCTTCATCCTAACAGGGAAAGATGTTTTTTCAATATAAGGAGTGGGAACAACTGGATCAACATTGTAAATAATAGTTTCTTCTTTAGCTTTTACTGGTTCTTTAATTTCTTCTTTAATTGGTGGGTGATATTTAAACCACTTCTACTTAGGGAGATCAACATGAGTAGCAAAAGATTCAGAAAAGGAAGCTACTATCTCAGAGTCAAGTCCTTATTTAGTGCTAAACTTTTGAAAAGCATCGGTATTCATAAAAGATTTAACACAATCAAACTTAGGTTCAATACCTGACTCTTTACCTTCATCGAGCTCCCAATCTTCAGAGTTGTGTTTTCTTCTTTCTAAAAGATCCCACCGGAGTTCAATAGTCTTCTTCATAAAAGAACCAGTACAAGAAGTATCGAGCATGGATTGATCATCACGAGAAAGCCGAGCATAAAAATTCTGAATAATAATTTCTCTTGAGAGCTCATGATTGGGGCATGAATATAACATTGACTTAAGCCCCCCCCCCAAGCTATTGAGATACTTTCTCCTTCACGAGGCCAAAAATTATATATATAACTAGTCGTCAACCCGTGCATTCGCACGGGCTAGCATATTGAGAATGCCAGTTGGAATATTTCGATACTCTTTTTTGGCTAAAGAATCCATGGGTTATAAAATTAGAGTTACTTTATGGAAAAAGTTTTCTTATTGTTTAACAAAGGATGTAATAGGTAACCATACTGTCCTTATTGTGATCACGACCATGGTGTATAAATTCAAAGTTGAGACCAATGGTTAGGTGTATTAAGATTTAGAGTCCTTATCTTTATTTATGCACAAATAAAGCGCCCCTTTTTGAAGAATATATGCACAAATAGAACAGTTCATGACTCAAGTGAGAAAAACAAAACAAATCAATACATCAAACATGTTCGTGTATGCCAATTTACTGTTCAGGAAATATAAATTGCGTCATCCATCTTTCTTATTGTCAAAAACTCAAGAAGCTAGTAGAGCAAAAAAATTTAAAGGAAGCTTCTCTAACTTGATGTAGGCAATAATTTTAATTATTAAGTGAAGTAGATTTCGGCAGTGGTCCTCGACACAACATCTGATTAATCTTAGACCACTCATGTTGGCATTTGTACCACAATACCCATGCATCTGCATGGACTAACATTAGAAAATACATGGCAGTCAATCATATTGATCAATAAGAGATGTACGATAATTTCTAAAGCATGAAAAAATTCCCGATGCATATCCATTGGGAAAATACACTTGGTTCAGGAAGATTCTGATTATCAACACTGCGTACATTGGAGTGATAACCAATGAAGAGGCGTGAATCTTTTATATGGAAGCAGTATGACATCTTCTCCAACTTTTAAGCACATACAACATAGGAACACAATGCTATAAAGGAGGTTGGTATCCAATTTAAAATGTGGTGCAATTTCTCCCCTTCCATAATACTTTGAAGTAGATAGAACATACAAAAGTTTCTAGTACCCAAAACTAAAGTATCACCATATAGAAATAACACCAGTTCATTGGAGATATTTGGGCCTGCGGGCTTAACATCCTAGTCATTAGTAGAGACCTATCGGAAATATGATGCAGATTTAGGATTATAATATGTGATCAGTTTTTTGCATAATAGCATTTTAGAAACTGAGACCGTACTTAATTATTTTGTTAAACTAAATTTTATATATTAGAAATATGAATAACATAGTCTATATTAGACGATAGGATATTTTACCTCAATAATGACTGACGGACGAAAAACATGGATGAACTACGTATCACAAAAATACATGATTTTCTCCTGGCATATGTTATTTCTAAAAACCTATAAATACTTAATCCTATCAACTTGCTATCTCCATAAACTTGTAATATCTAATGCCGCCTTGGCCACCAACTGATAGCACAGTATGCCCGCTGCTCCATTAATTAAACAGATCCATGCATGAAGCTTTCCATCAATTCAAAACCATCCATATTTCAATTGTACATGGAACAGATTTACGAACAAAATAAATATAATCATTAATTAATGGATTGTCATTCTCAAATACTCATGGATTGCCACCGTCCTCATCTGCTCGTCACCCATAAAATCATGTGTGGTAATATATGAAAATGAATAAAGGGGTCTTTCTGATTATAAATCACAGGTTCTATCCCAACAAACTGGCACCACACTTTGTACAACGGGGTGAGAAAGAACCTGGTGAGATTGCCCAAATATGTTAATGAGATGATCCTAATTAATTTAGATTCTCCGTGAACTTTGTGAAGGTAGGAGAAGGAACGCACCAGCATTGATTGCAGGGATAGACCAATAACTTGAGGCACAAAACTGCACACAAAACTGAATTGCTGGATTGAAGTGCATTTTACTTGCATATATACTGGGACGATCACAAAACTGCACACGTACATGCTTCAAAAAGAGATGGATGACATGAGCTAAATGAAGTCAAACATACATTCTCCAAATCAGAAATGCTGAAATAGTCAATGATGATTACTAACCAATCAATCGCTATTATGCCACTGTTGTTGCACTCAAACGAATACCAGGTTAATCAAAGCACCCTCGGTGTACAGTTTCAAGAAAAATCCATCAGAAACCATGGGCCACCTGGAAAACATCCCAGAATATGCATGCATATTACAGAGAAAACTAAAAATATATATTTTCTATGTAAGTACAGTATGTTAACTGCTCAAAATATAAAACATATACATTCATAAAGCTTCCAGCAATTCAAAAAAATATTTCATTCATACGTGGAACAGATTTACGAACAAAATAATCCATGGATCATCGTTCTCAAATACTAACAGATTATCACTGGTCCTCAACTGCTCATCATCCATAACCTCCTGTTTGGTATAGATATGCAAATGCATAAAGGAATCTTTCCAATTCTAACTTACAGTAATTCGTATGCTTCTAGCCCAACAAATTGGCACCAGACTTTCTACAGCCGGGAAGAAAGAACCTTGCGATATTCCCCAAGTATGTTAATGAGATGATCCAAATTAATTTAGATGCTCCATGAACTCTGTGAAGATAGGAGAAAGGACGCACCAGCCATGATTGCAAGGAGAGACAGAAGACTTGAGGGCCATGACGGCGTGCTCGTAGTGGAGGACATAAAGCTCTCGCATTGGGCCCCCCGCTGAGGCAGTTGAAGCATGGAAGCGAGGGACGATTTTATTTTCTGCACGGCGTGGGAACGGTAGGAGGGTTTGGGAAGTGAGAACGGCTGCCTGCAGATAATCGATCCCGTCCTCGCAGCCATCTGTGGAGGCAGAAGCCGATTTGTACATGAATCACAAGTAGAGGAGTCCCGTGCTACAGAAAGAAGGAGAGGAGTCCCATGGTCGTTCTTTTCTATCTGCCCAAACATTTTTTTTCCTTTCAATTACGCAAGGAGATAGCCCCTTTTTGGTTAAGATGGACGGAAGAGATAGTCTTTTTTATAGATGGAAGGAGATACCTGGAGTATATGAGTAGATATATACCTTTTTTTAAAGAGATAGATATTGGTTAAAATATTTTCTGAGAACAGTTTCCTTTACTTAGGAGAGAAAAAAACCATGGATTAGTAGTACGTGGCCGACCCAAACGTTCTTTTTTATCTGGGCACAAAACCGAATCCTCGACCTTGGATTGAATTTTATTTTCAGAATTGAGAAAAGTTTCCACGGAGTATTATATGGACTGATCTACACCATAATAATTCGGTCCCACCAGATTAACGTCTCCTAATTATTGACTAACGTGAGAATTTGTAGGAAGTCAAGAATTAGTATAGGTATAGATTCCGATCACCATGAACTAGATGCATAGGGTATTTTTTTGATGAAATTCCAATTTCAACCGATTCTAGTTCCAAGATCCAATATCATCACATAGCCTATACCATGTCAATGCTTTTCCCTTCAAAGATAAAGGGAAAATCTTCTTTTTAGCTTCATCTCCGGGTAAACCTGCAAGCTTAAACAATCCACAAATTTGATCCACATATATCAAGTGCATATCAGGATATCCGGTTCCATCTCCTGCATAAGGATTAGATAGAAGTTGCTCTAACATACCCAAAGGAATTTCATATTCAATATTTTCAGTAGGTGCAGTAGGTTGAGGGGCAACCAATTGTGGTTCCGGCCGAGGTAAAGATACCCCGAACAAACCCCTCAAAGCATTGTTTTCCATAGTAGCAAGTGACAATAAATGTCAGCACGTAGTAATAATGTTTCCTTACCAATTTCCACTTACCAAGAGCGCTTCACTCCCTAGTGACGGCGCCAGAAAATAGCTTTGATGACCCACAAGTATATGAGGTCAATTGTAGCCTTTTCGATAAGTAGGAGTGTCGAACCCAATGAGGAGCAGAAGGAAATGACAAGTGGTTTTCAACAAGGTAGTGTCCGCAAGTGCTAAAATTGTAAGTAGTGGAGTAGTTTGATAGCAAGATAATTTGTAACGAGCAAGTAATTATAGTACTAACAAAAGTGGAGCAAGGTAGCCCAATCCTTTTGAGGCAAAAAACAGGCCAAAATAGTCTCTTATGATAAGCAAAGTGTTCTTGAGGGTACACGGGAATTTCATCTAGTCACTTTCATCATGTTGGCTTAATTTGTGTTTGCTACTTTGATAATTTGATATGTGGGTGGACTGGTGCTTAGGTGTTGTTCTTACTTGAACAAACCTCCTACTTATGATTAACCCTCCCGCAAGCATCCGCAACTACGAGAAAAGTATTAAGAATAAATTCTAACCATAGCATTAAACTTTTGGATCCAATCGGTCCCTTACGGAATAGCGCATAAACTGGTGTTTAAGCTTCTGCCACTCTCGCAACCCATCATCTAATAACTACTCCGTGATATGTCTCCAATGTATCTATAATTTATGAAGCATTCATGCTATTATATTATCTGTTTTGAATGTTTATGGGTTTTATTATACACTTTTATATTATTTTTGGGACTAACCTATTAACCGGAGGCCCAACCCATATTGCTGTTTTCTTGCCTATTTCAGTGTTTCGAAGAAAAGGAATATCAAACGGAGTCCAAACGGAATGAAACCTTCAGGAGAGTTATTTTTGAAACGAACGTGATCCAAGAGACTTGGAATTGAAGTCAAGGAAGCTTCGAGGTGGCCACGAGGGCGGGGGGCGCCCCCCCCCCTACTGGGTGCCCCCCATTGTCTCGTGGGCCCCTCGAGCGTCCCTCGACCGAGTTTTTTCACCTATATAAGTCCATATACCCAAAAATCACCGAGGACGACAATAGATCGGGAGTTCCTCCGCCGCAAGCCTCTGTAGCCACCAAAAACCAATCGAGACCCTGTTCCGGCACCCTGCTGGAGGGGGGATCCATCATCGGTGGCCATCTTCATCATCCCGGCGCTCTCCATGACGAGGAGGGAGTAGTTCACCCTCGGGGCTGAGGGTATGTACCAGTAGCTATGTGTTTGATCTCTCTCCCTCGTGTTCTTGAGGTGATACGATCTTGATGTATCGTGAGCTTTGCTATTATAGTTGGATCTTATGATGTTTCTCCCCCTCTACTGTCTTGTAGTGGATTGAGTTTTCCCTTTGAAGTTATCTTATCGGATTGAGTCTTTAAGGATTTTAGAACACTTGATGTATGTTTTGTCGTGCTTATCTGTGGTGACAATGGGATATTCACGTGATTCACTTGATGTATGTTTTGGTGATCAACTTGCGGGTTCAGTGACCTTGTGAACTCATGCATAGGGGTTGGCACACGTTTTCATCTTGAATCTCCGGTAGAAACTTTGGGGCACTCTTTGAAGTACTTTGTGTTGGTTGCATAGATGAATCTGAGATTGTCTGGTGCATATCGTATAATCATGCACACGGATACTTGAGGTGACAATGGAGTATCTAGGTGACATTAGGGTTTTGGTTGATTTGTGTCTTAAGGTGTTATTCTAGTATGAACTCTATGATAGATCGAACGGAAAGAATAGCTTCATGTTATTTTACTACGGACTCTTGAATAGATAGATCAAAAAGGATAACTTTGAGGTGATTTCGTACCCTACCATAATCTCTTCGTTTGTTCCCCGCTATTAGTGGCTTTGGAGTGACTCTTTGTTGCATGTTGAGGGATAGTTATATGATCCAAATATGTTATTGTTGTTGAGAGATCTCGCACTAGTGAAAGTATGAACCTTAGGCCTTGTTTCCTACCATTTCAATACTGTTTACGCTCACTTTTATCACTTTCTACCTTGCTGTTTTTATAATTTCAGATTACAAATACCTTTATCTACCATCCATATTGCACTTGTATCACCATCTCTTCGCCGAACTAGTGTACCTATACAATCTACCATTGTATTGGGTGTGTTGGGGACACAAGAGACTCTTTGCTATTTGGTTGCAGGGTTGTTTGAGAGAGACCATCTTCATCCTATGCCTCCCATGGATTGATAAACCTTAGGTCATCCACTTGAGGGAAATTTGCTACTGTCCTACAAACCTCTGCACTTGGAGGCCCAACAACGTCTACAAGAAGTAGGTTGTGTAGTAGACATCACTCCACAATGCATTCCCTTAGGCCAAAATATGGTGAAGTGTCATGTAGTCGACGTTCACATGACACCACTAAGGGAATCACAACATAGATATCCTCAAAATATCAAACACATATCAAGTTCACATGATTACTTGCAACATGATTTCTCCCATGACCTCAAGAACAAAAGTAACTACTCACAAATGATAATCATGCTCAAGACCAGAGGGGTATTAAATAGCATAATGGATCTGAACATATAATCTTCCACCAAATAAACCATATAGTAATCAACTGCAAGATGTAATTAACACTAGTAGTCACCCACAAGCACCAATCTATAGTTCCGGTACAAAGATTGAACATAAGAGATGAACTAGGGTTTGAGAGGAGTTGGTGCTGTTGAATATGTTGATGAAGATAGCCCTCCCCAAGATGGGAGAGTTGTTGGTGGTTATGATGATGATGATGATGATTTCCCCCTCCGTGAGGGAAGTTCCCCCGGCGAAGTCACTCCGTCGGAGGGCAAAAGTGCTCCTGCCCAAGTTCGCCTCGAGAGGCGGCGCTTCGTCCCGAAAGTCCTATCCTTATTTTTTCTAGATCAAGATGACTTATATACCAGAAGAGGGGCGCCGTAGGTGGGCCTGGGTGAGCACAACCCCCCAGGGCGCGCCTGGGCTCCCTGGCATTCCCAGGTGGGTTGTGCCCACCTGGTTGGCCCCCTCTGGTACTTATTGACTCCAAAAATTATTATTTATTCCATATAAAATCCTCATGAAGTTTTAACTCATTTGGAGTTGTGCAGAATAGGTAGCTTGACATAGCTTTTTCAGGTCCAGATTTCCAGCTGCTAGAATTCTCCCCCTTTGTGTATACCTTGCATATTATGAGAGAAAAAACATTAGAATTACTGCAAAAAGCATTATTATACAATAAAACAACATAAATAACAGTAGGAAAGCATGATGCAAAATGGACGTACGTATCACATGTCTTTGCAGGCCGACGTAACCCCGTGCACCATACTGTATACCATCAACGGCGAGAAGGTGGACGTGGGGAAGGCGATGGTAATGCAGCCGAAGGAACAATTGTTCCACAACCGGCTGATCCACCCTGACGTCTTCAAGGTTTCCATGGCCAGTGTCGAATCGGGCCACGAGAATTTATCTCTTCCGGTAGCACTAGGGGGAGATGACGACGAGATCCCACGACAGCTTGGCGATTGCAAGCGTTGGGTCCTGTTGTGGCCGAAGAGTCTGCTTCGTCTGGAGGCGGCCGGGAGCACACCCACGACCAACCAGCCTCGGCAAGGTATGAACACCAACACCCACCCAACCCAATTAGCGTCGCCTGTCGTGCCGGGTGAGGAAGACGCTACATTACTGACTGATGACGTTGTTGTCATCGAAGAAGCAATGCATGATGCCATCGACGAGGATGACAATGGAGGATTGATGGCTCAGTAGTATGAGTACTCAGGGTCTGAGCGTGAAGAGTTAGTGGCTGAATTGTCGGAGGATGAACGTATTATAGGCTCACTTCCAGTAGGAAAGAAGCATAGGAAGAGATCGAGGAAAGGCAACAAAGCTTCTGTTGGAAATATGCCCTAGAGGCAATAATAAAATGATTATTATTATATTTCCTTGTTCATGATAATTGTCTATTATTCATGCTATAATTGTGTCATCTGGAAATTGTAATACATGTGTGAATACATAGACCACAACATGTCCCTAGTGAGCCTCTAGTTGGCTAGCTCGTTAATCAACAGATAGTCATGGTTTCCTGACTATGGACATTGGATGTCATTGATAACGGGATCACATCATTAGGAGAATGATGTGATGGACAAAGACCCAATCCTAAGCATAGCACAAGATCGTGTAGTTCGTTTGCTAGAGCTTTTCTAATGTCAAGTATCATTTCCTTAGACCATGAGATCGTGTAACTCCCAGATACCGTAGGAGTGCTTTGGGTGTACCAAACGTCACAACGTAACTGGGTGACTATAAAGGTATACTACAGGTGTCCCTGAAAGTATCTGTTGGGTTGACAGGGATCGAGACTGGGATTTGTCACTCCGTATGACGGAGAGGTATCTCTGGGCCCACTCAGTAATGCAGCATCATAATGAGCTCAATGTGACCAAGTGGTTGGTCACGGGATCATGCATTACGGTACGAGTAAAGTGACTTGCCGATAACGAGATTGAACGAGGTATTGGGATACGGACGATCGAATCTTGGGCAAGTAACGTACCGATTGACAAAGGGAATTATATACGGGATTACTTGAATCCTCGACATCGTGGTTCATTCGATGAGATCATCGTGGAACATGTGGGAGCCAACATGGTATCCAGATCCTGCTGTTCGTTATTGGCCGGAGAGCTCTCTCGGTCATGTCTGCATGATTCCCGAACCCGTAGGGTCTACACACTTAAGATTCGGTGGCGATAGGGTTGTAGATATATTAGTATGCGGTAACCCGAAAGTTGTTCCGGAATGTCACGAGGAGTTCCGGAATGGTCCGGAGGTGAAGATTTGTATAAAGGAAGTCCACTTTCGGCCACTGGGAAAGTTTTGGGGGTCACCGGTATTGTACCGGGACCACCGGAAGGGTCCCGGGGGTCCACCGAGCGGGGCCACCTATGCCGGAGGGCCACATGGGCTAAAGTGGGAAGGGAACCAGCCCTTGGTGGTCTGGTGCGCCCCCCTTGGGCCTCCCCCTACGCCTAGGGTTGGAAACCCTAGGGGTGGGTGGCTCCCCACTTGACTTGGGGGGCAAGTTCCCCCCCTTGGCCGCCCCCCCCCTTGAGATTAGATCTCTAGGGGGTCGGCGCCCCCCAGGACCCCTATATAAAGAGGGGGGAGGGAGGGCAGCCGCACCCTAGTCCCTGGCACCTCCCTCTCCCCCCGTAACACCTCTCCCTCTCGCTGAGCTTGGCGAAGCCTTGCCGAGATTGCCGCTACTTCCACCACCACGCCGTCGTGCTGCTGGATCTCCATCAACCTCTCCTTCCCCTTGCTGGATCAAGAAGGAGGAGACGTCTTCCCAAACCGTACGTGTGTTGAACGCGGAGGTGCCGTCCGTTCGGCACTAGGATCTTCGGTGATTTGGATCACGACGAGTACGACTCCCTCAACCCCGTTCTCTTGAACGCTTCCGCTCGCGATCTACAAGGGTATGTAGATGCACTCCTCTCTCTCGTTGCTAGATGACTCTAGAGATTGATCTTGGTGAAGCGTAGAAATTTTTTATTTTCTCCAACGTTCCCCAATAGTGGCATCATGAGCTAGGTCTATGCGTAGTTTCTATGCACGAGTAGAAGACAATCTTGTTGTGGGCGTAGATGTTGTCAATTTTCTTGCCACTACTAGTCTTATCTTGTTTCGGCGGCATCATGGGATGAAGCGGCCCGGACCGACCTTACACGTACGCTTACATGAGACAGGTTCCACCGACTGACATGCACTAGTTGCATAAGGTGGCTAGCGGGTGTCTGTCTCTCCCACTTTAGTCGGATCGGATTCGATGAAAAGGGTCCTTATGAACGGTAAATAGAAATTGGCATATCACGTTGTGGTTTTACGTAGGTAAGAAACGTTCTTGCTAGAACCCTATTGCATCCACGTAAAAACATGCAACAACAATTAGAGGACGTCGAACTTGTTTTTGCAGCATATGCCTTGTGATGTGATATGGCCAAAAAGGTTGTGATGAATGATATATATGTGATGTATGAGATTGATCATGTTCTTGTAATAGGAATCATGACTTGCATGTCGATTAGTATGACAACCGGCAGGAGACATAGGAGTTGTCTTAATTGTTGTTTGACATGCGTGTCAATGAATAAACGTCATGTAATTACTTTACTTTATTGCTAAACCATTAGCCATAGTAGTAGAAGTAATAGTTGGCGAACAACTTCGTGGATACACGATGATGGAGATCATGGTGTCATGCCAGTGACGAAGATGATCATGGCGCCCCGAAGATGGAGATCAAAGGAGCAATATGATATTGGCCATATCATGTCACTATTTGATTGCATGTGATGTTTATCATGTTTTTGCATCTTATTTGCTTAGAACGGCGGTAGTAAATAAGATGATCCCTCATAATAATTTCAAGAAAATGTTCCCCCTAACTGTGCACCGTTGCGAATTCGTTGTTTCGAAGCACCACTTGATGGTCGGGTGTGATAGATCCAAACGTTCACATACAACGGGTGTAAGCCAGATTTACACATGCAAAACACTTACGTTGACTTGACGAGCCTAGCATGTATAGACATGGCCTCGGAACACAAGAGACCGAAAGGTCGAACATGAGTTGTATAGAAGATACGATCAACATGGAGATGTTCACCGATGATGACTAGTCCGTCTCACGTGATGATCAGACACTGCCTAGTTGACTCAGATCATGGATCACTTAGATGACTAGAGGGAAGTCTATCTGAGTGGGAGTTCATTAAATAATTTGATCAGATGAACTTAATTATCATGAACTTAGTCTAAAAACATTTGCAAAATGTCTTGTAGATCAAATGGCCCACGCTCATGTCAACCTCAACTTCAACACGTTCCTAGAGAAAACCAAGCTGAAAGATGATGGCAGCAACTATATGGACTGGGTTCGGAACCTGAGGATCATCCTCATAGCTGCCAAGAAAGCATATGTCCTAGAAGCATCGCTAGGTGAAGCACCCATCCCAGAGAACCAAGACGTTATGAACACTTGGTAGTCGCGTGCTGATGATTACTCCCTCGTTCAGTGCGGCATGCTTTATAGCTTAGAACCGGGGCTCCAAAAGCGTTTTGAGCTACACGGAGCATATGAGATGTTCGAATAGCTGAAAATGGTTTTCCAAGCTCATGCCCGGGTCGAGAGATATGAAGTCTCCGACAAGTTCTACAGTTGTAAGATGGAGGAAAATAGTTCTGTCAGTGAGCACATACTCAAAATGTCTGGGTTGCACAACCGCTTGTCCCAGCTGGACATTAACCTCCCGGACGAGGCGGTCATTGACAGAATCCTTCAGTCACTCCCACCTAGCTACAAGAGCTTTGTGATGAACTACAATATGCAGGGGATGGTGAAAACTATTCCTGATGTATTTTCAATGCTGAAATCAGCGGAGGTGGAAATCAAAAAGGAACATCAAGTGTTGATGGTCAATAAAACCACTAGTTTCAAGAAAGGCAAGGGTAAGAAGAACTTCAAGAAGGACGGCAAGGGAGTTGCCGCGCCTGGTAAGCCAGTTGCCGGGAAGAAACCAAAGAATGGACCCAAACCTGAGACTGAGTGCTTTTATTGCAAGGGAAGCGGACACTGGAATCCGAACTGCTCCAAATACTTAGCGGAAAAGAAGGCCGGCAACACTAAAGGTATATGTGATATACATGTAATTGATGTGTACCTTACCAGTACTCGTAGTAGCTCCTGGGTATTTGATACCGCTGCGGTTGCTCATATTTGTAACTCAAAACATGAGTTGCGGAATAAGCGGAGATTGGCGAAGGACGAGGTGACGATGCGCGTCGGGAATGGTTCCAAGGTTGATGTGATCGCCGTCGGCACGCTACCTCTACATTTACCTACGGGATTAGTTTTAAACCTCAATAATTGTTATTTAGTGCCAGCTTTGAGCATGAACATTGTATCTAGATCTCGTTTAATACGAGATGGCTACTCATTTAAATCCGAGAATAATGGTTGTTCTATTCATATGAGAGATATGTTTTATGGTCATGCCCCGCTGGTCAATGGTTTATTCTTAATGAATCTCAAACGTGATGTCACACATATTCATAGTGTGAATACCAAAAGATGTAAGATTGATAATGATAGTCCCACATATCTGTGGCACTGCTGCCTTGGTCACATTGGTGTCAAACACATGAAGAAGCTCCATATAGATGGACTTTTGGAGTCTCTTGATTTCGAATCATTTGACACGTGCAAACCATGCCTCATGGGTAAAAGGACCAAGACTCCGTTCGCCGGAAAAATGGAGCGAGCAACCAACTTATTGGAAATTATACGTACTGATGTGTGCGGTCCAATGAGCGTTGAGGCTCGTGGTGGCTATCGTTATGTTCTCACTCTCACTGATGACTTAAGTAGATATGGGTATGTCTACTTGATGAAACACAAGTCTGAGACCTTTGAAAAGTTCATGGAATTTCAGAATGAGGTAGAGAATCAATGTGACCGAAAAATAAAGTTCTTATGATCAGATCGTGGAGGAGAATATTTAAGTCACGAATTTGGTACGCACTTAAGGAAATGTGGAATCCTTTCAAAACTCACGCCGCCTGGAACACCTCAGCGTAACGATGTGTCCGAACGTCGTAATCGCACTCTATTGGATATGGTGCCATCTATGATGTCACTCACCGGTTTACCGCTATCATTTTGGGGATACGCTCTAGAGACAGCTACATTCACTTTAAATAGGGCACCGTCTAAATCCGTTAAGACGACACCGTATGAATTATGGTTTGGGAAGAAACCTAAGTTGTCGTTTCTAAAAGTTTGGGGATGCGATGCTTATGTCAAGAAACTTCAACCTGAAAAGCTTGAACCCAAGTCGGAAAAATGCGTCTTCATAGGATACCCTAAGGAAACCATTGGGTATACCTTCTACCTCAAATCCGAAGGCAAGATCTTTGTTGCCAAGAACGGGTTCTTTCTGGAGAAAGAGCTTCTCTCGAAGGAAGTAAGTGGGAGGAAAGTGGAACTTGATGAAGTATTACCTCTTGAACCGGTAAGTAGCGCAGCTCAGGAAGATGTTCCTGTGGTGCCTGCACCGACTAGAGAGGAAATTAATGATGATGATCAAGGTACTTCGGATCAAGTTACTACTGAACCTCGTAGGTCCACAAGGACACGTTCCACACCAGGATGGTATGGCAACCTTGTCCTAGAAATCATGTTGTTAGACAACAGTGAACGTTCGAACTATGAAGAAGCAATGGCGGGCCCAGATTCCAACAAATGGCTTGAAGCCATGCAATCTGAGATAGGATCCATGTATGAAAACAAAGTGTGGACTTTGACAGACTTGCCCGATGATCGGCGAGCGATAGAAAACAAATGAATCTTTAAGAAGAAGACGGACGCGGATGGTAATGTTACCATCTATAAAGCTCGATTTGTCTCTAAGGGTTATCGACAAGTTCAAGGGGTTGACTACGATGAGACTTTCTCCCCCGTAGCGAAGCTGAAGTCCGTCCGAATCATGTTAGCAATTGCCGCATACTATGATTATGAGATATGGTAAATGGACGTCAAAACAGCATTCCTTAATGGCTATCTTAAGGAAGAACTGTATATGATGCATCCGGAAGGTTTTGTCGATCCTGAGAATGCTAACAAGGTATGCAAACTCCAGCGATCCATTTATGGGCTGGTGCAAGCATCTCGGAGTTGGAACATTCGCTTTGATGAGATGATCAAAGCATTTGGGTTTATGCAGACTTATGGAGAAGCCCGCGTTTACAAGAAAGTGAGTGGGAGCTCTGTAGCATTTCTCATATTATATGTAGATGACATACTTTTGATGGGAAATGATATAGAACTTTTGGACAGCATTAAGGCCTACTTGAACAAGTGTTTTTCAATGAAGGACCTTGGAGAAGCTGCTTACATATTAGGCATCAAGATCTATAGGGATAGATCGAGACGCCTCATAGGTCTTTCACAAATCACATACCTTGATAAGATAGTGAAGAAGTTCAATATGGATCAGTCCAAGAAGGGGTTCTTGCCTGTGTTGCAAGGTGTGAAATTTAGCTCGGCTCAATGCCCGACCACGGCAGAAGATAGAGAAAAGATGAGTGTCATCCCCTATGCCTCGGCTATAGGGTCTATTATGTATGCCATGCTGTGTACCAGACCTGATGTAAACCTTGCCGTAAGTTTGGTAGGAAGGTACCAAAGTAATCCCGACATGGAACACTGGACAGCGGTCAAGAATATCCTGAAGTACCTGAAAAGGACTAAGGATATGTTTCTCGTTTATGGAGGTGACGAAGAGCTCGTCATAAAGGGTTACCTCGACGCTAGCTTCGACACAGATCTGGATGACTCTAAGTTACAATCCGGAGACGTGTATATTTTGAATGGAGGGGCAGTAAGCTGGTGCAGTTGCAAGCAAAGCATCATGGCGGGATCTACATATGAAGCAGAGTACATGGCAGCCTCGGAGGCAGCGCATGAAGCAATCTGGATGAAGGAGTTCATCACCGACCTAGGAGTCATACCCAATGCGTCGGGGACGATCACTCTCTTCTGTGACAACACTGGAGCTATTGCCCTTGCCAAGGAGCCCAGGTTTCACAAGAAGACCAGGCACATCAAGCGTCGCTTCAACTCCATTCGTGAAAATGTTCAAGATGGAGACATAGATATTTGCAAAGTGCATACGGATCTGAATGTCGCAGATCCGTTGACTAAACCTCTTCCACGAGCAAAACATGATCAACACCAGAACTCTATGGGCATTCGATTCATCACAATGTAACTAGATTATTGACTCTAGTGCAAGTGGGAGACTGTTGGAAATATGCCCTAGAGGCAATAATAAAATGATTATTATTATATTTCCTTGTTCATGATACTTGTCTATAATTCATGCTATAATTGTGTTATCCGGAAATCATAATACATGTCTGAATACATAGACCACAACATGTCCCTAGTGAGCCTCTAGTTGACTAGCTCGTTAATCAACAGATAGTCATGGTTTCCTGACTATGGACATTGGATGTCATTGATAACGGGATCACATCATTAGGAGAATGATGTGATGGACAAAGACCCAATCCTAAGCATAGCACAAGATCGTGTAGTTCATTTGCTAGAGCTTTTTCAATGTCAAGTATCGTTTCCTTAGACCATGAGATTGTGTAACTCCCGGATATCGTAGGAGTGCTTTGGGTGTACCAAACGTCACAACGTAACTAGGTGACTATAAAGGTTTACTACAGGTGTCCCCGAAAGTATATGTTGGGTTGACACAGATCGAGACTAGGATTTGTCACTCCGTATGACGGAGAGGTATCTCTGGGCCCACTCGGTAATGCATCATCATAATGAGCTCAATGTGACCAAGTGGTTGGTCACGGGATCATGCATTACGGTACGAGTAAAGTGACTTGCCGGTAACGAGATTGAATGAGGTATTGGGATACCAACGATCGAATCTCGGGCAAGTAACGTACCGATTGACAACGGGAATTGTATATGGGATTACTTGAATCCTCGACATCGTGATTCATTCGATGAGATTATCGTGGAACATGTGGGAGCCAACATGGGTATCCAGATCCCACTGTTGGTTATTGGCCGGAGAGCTGTCTCGGTCATGTCTGCATGATTCCCGAACCCGTAGGGTCTACACACTTAAGGTTCGGTGACACTAGGGTTGTAGAGATATTAGTATGCAGTAACCCAAAAGTTGTTCGGAGTCCCGGATGAGATCCCGGACGTCACAAGGAGTTCCGGAATGGTCTAGAGGTGAAGATTTGTATATAGGAAGTCCAGTTTTGGCCACCGGGAAAGTTTTGGGGGTCACCGGTATTTTACCGGGACCACCGGGTGGGGCCACCTATCCCGGAGGGCCACATGGGCTGAAGTGGGAAGGGAACCAGCCCCTGGTGGGCTGGTGCGCCCCCTTGGGCCTCCCCCCGTGCTTAGGGTTGGAAACCCTAGGGGTGGGGGCG
>NC_057801.1:813636101-813646647 GCF_018294505.1 Triticum aestivum
CTCTAGGGGGCCGGCGCCCCCCAGGGCCCTTATATAAAGAGGAGGTAGGGAGGGCAGCCGCACCCTAGTCCCTGGTGCCTCCCTCTCCCCTGTAACACCTCTCCCTCTCGCTAAGCTTGGCGAAGCCCTGCCGAGATCGTCGCTACTTCCACCACCACGTCGTCGTGCTGCTGGATCTCCATCAACCTCTCCTTCCCCGTGCTGGATCAAGAAGGAGGAGACGTCTTCCCCAACCGTACGTGTGTTGAACGCGGAGGTGCCGTTCGTTCGGCACTAGGATCTTCGGTGATTTGGATCACGACGAGTACGACTCCCTCAACCCCGTTCTCTTGAACGCTTCCGCTCGCGATCTATAAGGGTATGTAGATGCACTCCTCTCTCTCGTTGCTAGATGACTCCATAGATTGATCTTGGTGAAGCGTAGAAATTTTTTATTTTCTGCAACGTTCCCCAACAGCTTCTTCTATGATCCAGCTGCCTCAGCAGCCTCAGGTTCAAGACCGTATACCTATCCCCGGTGCAGCAAGATGTCATATCCTCAGTTATCCGATCCTACCTAAGGCAGCGGTAGAGGCCATATACGGCGATCTAAGGAGACTTCTTGACGATGTGCTGCAGAGAGAGAAAATGCCTGATCACCTCGGAAAATCCAGGATACCCGCTCTACGTGGTTAACGTGCCGCAGCAAAGGTTGTACGCTGACATATTCCCCGCGGAAAAGTTCTTCCTTCGATTCGATTACATCTTCGACATGTTTCACTTGAAAAAGCTGGATTTTACGTTTGTCTGCCTTTTTGCCTTGCACATGAACCACATCACCAGGATTGAGCAGATACCTTATATCTGTGTCGCTGACCCGTACTTCATGCACGAGGGCTTCTTGGCAGTCTTCCCAGAGCACCATGAATACGCGAGTAACTACATCACCGATTTCATGGTCGCCAATAAGGAGAAGGAGACGATTCTTGTGCCTTATATCATCCCATGTAAGTCATCCGCAGATATCTTTCCTTTGATTTCAATCATTCATTTGCACGCGTGGAGGCTAATTTGAGGTGTACTTATTTTGTGCAGTAACGGGCGCGCCGTCCTCATCATCCTTTACCCACGATTCTCCCATGCTCTTTACTTGGACTCGTCGAAGAACATGAAGAAAAAGGATTACGCCCACATCAAGTCTGTTCTCAACAGTGCTATCTTGAGCTACGGCCTACGGGATGGAGAGATCAAGACTAGGAAGACAAGGAACCGTGCTCCCGCCTTTGGCCATATGACCGACTTCTGCTGTATCCAGCAACCGAGTGATACTCTTAGTGATGGATTCTATGTCCTCCACCACATGCTGGAGTATAGATGGGATCAGCAGAACCTTCAAATGTCACCTAGATCCGGCGATGCCCATATTCTGTAATGGGCAAAGAACCTAGGAGATATCATGGATTATCGACTTCGAGCTGAGTTCTATCACATCCAGCGTGAACTTGCCCAAATCATCATGAAGGAGGTCGTTGAAAAAACATGGATGTTCTACGAAGAAGGGAAAATGTGGCGGGAAGACGTCCAAACACGCGTATCGGCTCAGCGTCTCGACCTGAAACCTTTCTCTGCGCTGAGGGACTATCTCCCTGACTTGGATGGATGGCACGACATGTTGGAGTGATTGACGATATATGACAAAGTGTCCGTTTAGTCCATACTTTCTCTATGACGAAACATTGAGTTATGCATGATGAAACTTTATTTGTGATGTAATTAACCGTCCTCCTCAACTAGCAATATCACTCTAGTTAGGGCATTTTGGGTACGATGAACTTTGTTATTTATGCTTACGATATGTTGGTTCTATTTTTGCCATGTCTGTCTCTTTCTATTGCTCGACTATATATGGTGCATATCATCGACTCATGTGATGATGTAGGTGCATAGATCATCGATGACAAAGAAGTGCTACGCCAAGAGTATACGACGAGTGGTCGGAGTGTCAGGCCCAGCTATACCGGTTTCCAGCGACCGCCAGTAGTTAGTTTAGGTTCACGTTAGTGCGAGAGAGGGATACTAACCGACGCCTCAAGAAGTACTACATTATGTATGATGAGACATGTCGTGTAACTTGTATAGCTATATCGTGATTATGATGTGACGATATGATTTGTGTTGGATGATATGATGAGACTATTATGTGTATGATATGATGATCATATTGCATGTTTATGATATGATTAGAATATTGTTTAAAACATGTACAAAAACATCGCAAATACGCAGAAAAAAAGATATATGAGAAAATATAGTAGTAGCACTCTTTATAGCTGGATAGGAAAACACTCCTGCTAAAGAACTTAACAATAGCACTGGTAAGAAAAGCGCTACTGCTAAATAGATATAGCAGTAGCGCGTGTCAAGCCGCGCTACTGCTAAACGTTAGTTGTAGCGCCGTATCAGTAGCGCGGTTACCTGCGCTACTGATAGCCATTAGACCCGCGCTACTGCTAGGCTTTTCCCTAGTAGTGTACATATGTCTAATGAAGAGTTGTGCACGCGATGTCAAGTAAGGTGTTACCCAACATGTGTGCATAGGAAGAAGAAAATGATGTAATGTAGTCTTTTTTCAGGATTTCCAAATTCCAGGCACACCGGAGCCTAGTCTCCAAAACTTCACTCTTTTCATTACCCGTTTGTCCATTGTCATGGATGCATATAGCCCAGCTAATTACAAAATGTATTATGAAGTCACCAAATAATGGCCTTACAAGAAAGAGGAAAAGACCAACAACATAGAGACACTCGAAGAAAAGAAAGATGTAACATGGCAACCAAGACTACAATATATACTAACAAGCCTATAATTGGCATGTCATCCAAATCGGGACATAAATTTATGTGAGATTTAAAACACCTGAATCCAGTCCCTCCCACCCAAACGCTGACAGCGAGTCTCGAAACCAGCATGCTTATGTGCTGTTGAGGTGAAAAAAGACGTCTAGACTGACCCACTCAGTAGTTATTGTCCTTGAAGCCTGTAAGGAGGGGCTCATTCTTATCATCCCACTTGTTCAACCTTTTATGTGCCTCCTCTACCTGAAGAATGTAGAAAAATTAACCAATACAGTTAAGTAGTGTATTTTTTTCAACGCATATTTTTGATCAGTTTGCACCAATCATATACTCCCAAGAAGGTTCTAAATCATGTGATGGAGGAATGATGATGAGCAAGCAACATGTGTGCATGTTATATTTATGACAACATATATGGCGACAATGAAAGCTAGATTGTATCCTTGGTCGTCGGGGAGTTAATTTAGTATCCATCATTTACACTTTTGTACAAAAGAATGGAAATGTAAATTCAACTATCTGCACTATAGGTTTAATAACAAGGAATACCTCTTTCGTCCAGTCCGTTCTTATGGTGACCCATAACAGAATGGCTGTCTGCAAGGCCGTTCCCCCAATCAAACCACCCCAAATACCCTGCATGTAGGCATACGATTCCATCAACATATGTTAGAACACATAACTGAAGATTTTGCCATCACGAAATGTATATGAAAATTTATCAGACAGATCTATCACCTTTGCGCCAAGATTGAAGAAAAATCCAAGAACAACACCAAGTGGAACACCTACGATGTAGTAAGAGCCGACGTTCACGTAAGCAACAAATTGTTGCCATCCACATCCAACAGCAACACCTGATGTTTCCATACATGTTAGTAAATTTCAATCATTATGAATATGTGGTATCTCAAGAGAGAAAATATGCATCACAAAACATGGTAGACTTGTTTCCCTCATTTATACCTTCACTTTTTTCAACTAAGGGCCCGCTCCTCATATTACCCCATTCTTTTCTTGTATTTTGATACTACAAAAACTAATCAAATCATGGTATGGAAACCTACTGTATCCCTAAAATATGTGTTATCTCAGTATGAAATTTTTTGCATCTCAAAACATGATAGACATGTTTCCCTCATTTGTACCTTCATTCTCTTTTTCCTAAGGGCTTGCATCTTGTATTATCAACTCTTTCTTTTCCCCTTTCTTATGCGGAAAGGTAGTACCACGTTCTTTTCTTGTACATAATACTACAAAAACTAATAAATAAATATGATAGAACTATAAAGGAGTAGCCCGGAACTTGGAAGAGGACTTTTCACTATAAATAAATTGGGTTTTTATCATTTATGCTATCAGTTGTGTCCCACTACTCAGTTTTGCCATTAGGATTTTCAACTGCTCCAAAGTGCCATCGCTTCGTTAGGCACATGCTCAAAACTGCCACTGGAAACCATTATTGTGATCTCAAATCTCTTTTGCGTCGTTATAATGACATAAATACCTATGGACCAACATGCCAGATCTCCCGCTATCTCACTACAATCAAGTGTGGGGCCCACTTGATCCCAACAACGTTCTTATTTACCTGTAAAAATATTCGCTTGCTTACTCCTGACAAGTGGGGCCACACTTATCATTGTGAGATAGAGAGAACTAACATGTGGGTCTAGGCTTATTTTTGCCATATAACATAGTCAAGGGGTTTGGCGTGAAAATAACAATGTTAATTGACATGTTTGAGCAAACATCTAACGGAACGATGGCATTTTTGAGTAAACATCTCACGGATCGATGTCATTTTTGAGTAGTTGAAACTTCCCAGGGCAAAACTGAATAGTGGGACACAACTAGTAGCATAAATGATAAAAACCCTAATAAATTTGAGCTATATTTAACACATATGACGTTGTTGCCCCACAAATAAGAGTCTACAGTCATCTCAAATATAGGTGTAGGTCATCTCGCAATACTCTGGTAAGTTAGAATTTAGTAACTATGAAAAAAAATAGATTGAATTAAAAAACTGAAATTGCACATGAATTGTAACGTAAAAAAATGGGCTCCTATTGTTCTAATAATGCACCTGCCATCTACCCTTTCTATAATTTTGTACTAACGGGCTAGTGGACAATCAAGAAATCACATGATCTTCATGTAGAAAGTGTATAAAATTACCTGTTAGTACAGGTTGGATGCCACCGAGAACGAGCGTGACGGCGAGAAATGGGCAGAGATCCGCCACCGCATCCGAAACTGCTTCACCATCTGTGAACAAGTAGCTGATGTGGTTGCGAAGGCAAAGGATCACAACAGCAAGGATGGTAGAGATTGTTGCAGAGATCCCGGTCACGACCCACACAGAGAAAAATGCAGACTTCGGGTTGCCGGCGCCAAGCTCATTGCTCACTCTTACACTGAAGTGAAAAGGTATCCATTAGGTAGTTAGAGTACTTACCTAGTTGTCAGTAGTCAATGCTATTGTTTATCAAGGCCTTTCAGTATAGACTTGCAAACCTTGCAGCGGCGTTGAACCCAACTGAGATCATGAACACCCAACCATAAATTGTCATACTGTACCGGCCAAACACACAAATGAAATTTAATCAGAACCTACTCTGAAAATTGATTACTAGGAACAACAGTAAGTCTTAATGTCCAATGATACTCACCATATAGAGAGGGAATCCAGGGCAATCTCAGGGTTGGGGAGCAATCCAGCAATGATCACCAGCACCTGAAAGTACCATGTCTCAAGGCACAACATCACCACAGACGCGGCGGAGAGCTTGAAGAAACTCGGCAAACCGGAGAAGGCCTGCCAACTGAACCCCGTCCACGTGTGCCGGCATGTCGGGCTGACGATGATGTACACAAATTGCGCGGCGACCATGATCCACCAGCTCACGCTCAGCACCAAGGAGGCACCGAGCAGCCCAAGGCCAACCTTGTATATGAGCACCCAACTCATCAACACATGTAGAATGAGTGTTGCCGTTGAGATGTAAGCACTTGGCAGGACGATGCTCTGCGCCTGCAGGAACTTCTGAATCGGGAAGTTGACAGCGTATGCGAAGATCTGAGGAATCAGGCCGTAAACGAAGATCGATGCGGCACGGGCTATCTCCGGTGACTGTCCCATCAACAAGAGGAGTGGCTCCGAGAAGGCGTACATCACGGCAAGTGGTATGGCAGTTAAGCCCAACAGAACGATAGAGCGTTGTAGGTAAATTCCGAGCATGTCGTACTTGTGTGCACCGTACGCCTGCCCGCAGAGGGTCTCCACTGCACTGCCCATACCTAGCTGCAAAAATGTCTTAACTGTTAGGATTGTTACAAATTGCGTTCTAACTCACTTGTAGCTGAGATTTAAATTAAATTAGGAGTACTGGGCAAAAAAAGGGAAAGACACAACTGGTAGCGGTTATTATTTTTAGAATATGGAATGTGATTATGGTTCACAATGATCTACCCAAGTACACTGTGCCGCAGCAGTACATCTTTAATTCTGTTCCTAATTTGTCTTCATTTAGAGTTTCATAGAGCTTCATCTCTCTTGATCTAATTCATCATTATGAGTTTCATATTGTTCCCTCCATATCCTCTAATTTGTCTTCTTACATAATTTGCAAACCGATTTTATATGTTTCTTAGGAAAGGAGCATGTGAACGTGTTTGATTGCTCGGTTTCCAAGCAGACTTCTTATACTGGCAGTATAACACTAAGTAAAATGTACAAAAACATATGAAACGAACAAAATAGCTCATAAAATTAATTAATTGACAAATAAGGAATAGGTTACTAAATAACACCAAAACATCTATGAAAAATAATGGACATGTGAAGAAAAAAATGTTGAGCAACAACCAAGGAAACTTATGAAACTCAAGAAGCTCACTGAAAGTTCAAATCCGCTTAATATATTGTGTGTGTCTCGCTTGATTACATAGTAGGTGCATCTGGTCGCCGAGTCCAGAATTCCATTTATGTGCAGCGTCCTTGGAAATTAATGAGCACACAACTACAATGTCATGATTCGTACTACAACTAAGTGGGGTCGAAATTGCATTTAGGGTTTAGTTTAGAGGGAAAACAATCCAAATGACATAGGAAAGGCACAACTGGTAGCAATTATTACTTTTCAGAATATTGAATGTGATTATGGTTCACAACGATCTACCAAGGCACATCCTTAATTTTGTCCGTCTTTTGTCTTTATTTGGATTTTAATGGAGCGTCACGTCTCTTGATCAAATTTATCATTATGAGTTTCGTATTGCTCCCTCCATGCATGTCTTCTAATTATAAATCTTACGGGGCTTGCAAAATGATTTTGTATGTTTCTTGGGGAAACAGCATGTACAAGTGTTTCCAATAAAACAAAGATTGACTTTCAACTGGTTCACCGTTTGGTGGATGCATGTTTGATTTGCTCGGTTTCGAGGCAGACTTCTTATATAGCAGTAGTATTACACTAAGTAAATGTAGAAAAATATGTGAAACAAACAAAATAACTTTTGAAATTTAAGAATTATTAAAAAAAGGAAAAAGGTAAATAACACCAAAATATTCAAGGATTAGTGGAAATTGAACATTGAAGAAAAACTGTTTATCAACAACCAAGGCGACTTATCAACCTCAAGAAGCACATAGAAAGTTCAATGCCTCTTATAATGCGTGTCTCGCATGATTACATAGTAGGTGCCTCTGGTCCCTGAGTCCAGATTTGCTTTTATGTGCACCGTCCTTGGAAAATTAATTATGAGACAGCTACAACATCATGATTGGCACGACTAAGTGGGGTTGGAATAGTATTTAGAGGAGTTTAGAGGACAAACATTCCAAATGACATGGGACCTTTCTTGAGTAGGGGGGCGTATAGGAAAAAAATTATATGAGACCAGGTCTCATATAAACCAGGTGAGACCCGCCCTGATGGATGACATGTGGCATTCACAAATCACAAAGCATCTAATCTCTTTCCCCCTGATTTCAGGTGGGGGTGGGGTAGATGCTTTGTGATTTGTAAATGCCACGTGTCATCCATCAAGATGGGTCTCACCTGCTAAACCGTGAGTAGTATTTTTTTTCCGGACGTATAGGTGCCGACGAGGCATATCAATCCATCAACCTCACCCATAATCAAATGTGCTTGGATCTTGTCGCACATAGGCGATAAATTGATTGGTTGGTTGGTTGAGAGATATGACAATGTATAAGCAACGACGACGACAGTCCAAGAATGGCGGGACAGGTCACGTCATTAGACGAGCATATGATCTGCTTACGAACTGGCATATTCATTCTTCAGCTTAGGACTTGGAAACAAACAAACAAATGACGGAGCTGATGATAATTATACATGGTGTAGTACGTACGCAAAAAAAAAATGTACTAGTACGTACGTACTGGCTTGACTTAACAGGACACAGCGCACTAGTAGACGAAAGAACCACTGTAGCACTTATTTAAAAATTAATAAATATACGCAGAGTCCTGCTGTTTGTCTAAAAAATAAGAAGCTAGTGTAGTAAATGCAGAATGGGAGGTGGCATGCGAAAATGCACAATGGAGGAATGTCTCCACAGAGGCCGGATATTTCCAGGTGCAACATACACAAAGCTTGTATCACACGTTCGAGAAAAGTTTAATAAAATTGTAATTTTCATATGTGGGGTAGACAAAAAGTAAAGTACGCACATGAAAATGGGGCAATATGTTTTGTTGTTGGGCCGGGTTTTTTTTTCACAGCTTGCAAATGGTAGTATTTTGGAACGAAAATTTACAGGTCCGTCGCGAATGTATATTTGTTTTCACAAGATTTTTCATTTTTGATTTTTTTTCGAAATTCATGCTTTTGACCATGTTCACACCCGCCATGTATGGCACATACTAGATGGGCCCTGGCGGCACTGCTAAATGGGGAATACAAGACATGAATCACTGGCTTGTGCAAAATTAAAGAAACCACAAGGTTCCCCGCAAAAAAAAACCACAAGGTTCACCAAGACACCGCAATAAGAAAAAAGGTTCACCAAGACAAACTAATGCAGACAATGAAACTAAATGCATACTAGTAGCAGTCATCTACGTACATAAAGCAAACCGGCAAACGTACCAGCACCAACGATAAGCACCCCCTAGATGAACACACACCCAGGAATAGGAAACAAAAGAAACAAGGGGCAGGGCGCCACTAATCGCCTTGTAATAATCTAATACTCCCTCCGTTCTCAAATATAAAATATTTTCAATATTTTAATATGATCTGACTGAAATGAGTGAACGAACACACTAATATATTATATATACATCTAAATTAGAAAATAAAATAAAGTATCAAATATCGTTGTCACGCTCTGTTTAAGTGGTGGGTGGGCTTCGGCCATCAGCTAGACGTAAGTATCAGATATAGTGTGTATACTCACCTACCGCCGGACGCATGGGCGGTAAGGGTACACGGCCTATCGCCAGCATGTTTGGCGGTAGGCTAGCGCTACGCTGACGTGCATAAGTTGCCTACCTTCAGGGTCTTTGATGGTCGGCTATTATATCCTAGCCCAAGAATCCTTGGCGCTAGCAAAAGGTTTAGATCTCGAAATACTTTTGGATGTGGGTTAAACCCGGCAAACTTTAGCGAAAAGGTCAAAACACGAAAATCGGCCGGTCACATCAGAGTGCATACCCGGGTCGACATCTATCTCTTCTAGATGGATGGATGGATGGAGAGGCGCGCGCGTCGCTTTGGACCATCTTCACCCCCTGCCAGGTGCACGGCCCAGCTAGAAAGTGAGTAGGCAGGACGGGGCCACGGGGGCAGTGCCAAGTAGCCATGAATGACTGGCTTCTGCCAAATAGGACTGCCATGTGCCATCGATCTCTCGCGAAGGCCAGTACTAACGACGTCATCAGCTACTCTAATCCTGGTTTAGCAGAATCTAATCCACAACTTACTGTAACAGGAAAGAGTATTTGGTCTAATCTAAGCTGTGGATGTGTTTGTACTTTGTGGCCATCAGCTTGCCAGCAGGAGACTGCGTGCCTGCAAGATCCACGGCCGTCGGAGAGCATGTGCTCTCAAATGTCGCCGATCTTCCGAACATTTCGATCTACCCGAGCATGCATGTGCTCTCATGGAGCTCTCAGTAAATGGGCAGAGAAACACAGACGGGAGGAGCTAGAGAGTCCGCACGTACCATGAGGCCATAGGCGAAGGTCTGGACGCCGGTGTTGCCGAGCGAGGCGGCGGCGAGCTCCAGGTTCCCGAGGTGGCCGGAGAAGATCTGCGTGGACATGGACATGACGTAGTTGATCATGTACACCACTACCGCGGGCGCCGCCAGCCGCGACAGCAGCCGGAGCTCGACCGCTCCCGCCGCCCACGCGGGCTCCGCCAGCGGCGCCGACTTGTCCGTCAGGGTGCTCTCCAGCCGACCCGGCGCGTCATGCTCATGCTCGTCCCCGCCAGCCATGATGCTCGTAAGGGTTGGTAGCTAGGAGAAGAGAGATTATGGCCAATAGCTACTAGCTAGCTCGTATATATGGTGTATGTGCGTTGACGCCCCGGTCGCCATAAATATTGGGTTAGGCTGTTTCGATTGGTTTCTAACAGTTACTCCTACTAGCTTGCTAACAGTTGTTGGTGCATTATTAATACTAACAGGCTACATCACGCAGGCCTTGATTCACGCTGACAGTGGGACTCCC
>NC_057801.1:813648290-813649016 GCF_018294505.1 Triticum aestivum
CTATTATTATTTGAGTGCTCTCCTCATCATGCTATTAGCTGTTACTCTAAATTTCCATGATACTATTTGTCAGTTGTACCCGAATAAATATATTATTCTCTTTTCTTTATCTCTCTGATCTTATGTGGATTATTTTTTTAATCTTAGCATCTAAAATGTTAAACTGACAAGAAATAACTCTACATTGATTTAAGCTGAACACTTAATCCTAAGATTTTATTTATTTATTGGAACGACAAAGCTAAAATCCGGCCGATCAAAAACTCGCAACAGATCTGAATGATGTGGATCTCGTCCATTCTAGATCGGATGGCACTAGCGATCTCACGATAACTTCGTGTTGTGCTTTCCCGACTTAACCCCCGTGTCCCGCACGATTGCTTGACTTCCATATTAATTGGATCATGACTAGCCCGATCTCCCGACGGAATCGCACACGAGGCCCAACCGTCCCCTACCTTTTCTTTCTCTCAAAAATGCGAGTGCGGAAATTATAAGTGCTGGGTGTGGAATCAAACCCAACACCTGTTGTGCTTAAACCCACAACCGTTGCCATTTCATCAACTGTTACATGTTGTCTAAAAAAAGGTAACATAGTTCTTTTCTTGGATTTCCCTGATAATTCACATACAATCAATACAATCATCATGATATCTAGTTGCATGATGATTTTTTTACGAACTTATCTCCTTGTGTCGATTTGATCACACCATGGTAATTCTTGTG
>NC_057801.1:813984385-814035220 GCF_018294505.1 Triticum aestivum
CATTGTTGCTTCATATGTTTATTTTGATATGTTCCTAGAGAAAATTGTGTTGAAAGATGTTGGTAGCAATGATGCGGATTGGATCCGTGATTTGAGGTTTATCCTCATTGCTGCACAGAAGAATTATGTCCTTAATGCACCACTAGGTGACAGACCTATTGCAGGAGCAGATGCAGATGTTATGAACGTTTGGCTAGCTCAATATGATGACTACTTGATAGTTTAGTGCACCATGCTTAACGGCTTAGAATCGGGACTTCAAAGACGTTTTGAACGTCATGGACTATGTGAGATGTTCCAGGAGTTGAAGTTAATATTTCAAGCAAATACCCGAGTTGAGAGATATTAAGTCTCCAACAAGTTCTATGGCTAAAAGATGGAGGAGAATCGCTCAACTAATGAGCATGTGCTTAGATTGTCTGGGTACTACAATCGCTTGAATCAAGTGGGAGTTAATCTTCCAGATAAGATAGTGATTGACAGAGTTCTCTAGTCACCATCACCAAGTTAGTAGAACTTTGTGATGAACTACAGTATGCAAGGGATGACGAAAACGATTCCCGAGCTCTTCGTGATGTTGAAATCGACGAAGGTAGAAATCAAGAAAGAGCATCAAGTGTTGATGGTTGACAAGATCACTAGTTTCAAGAAAAGGGCAAAGGGAAAGAAAGGGAAACTTCAAGTAGAATGACAAGCAAGTTGTCACTCCCGCGAAGAAGCCCAAAGCTGGACCAAAGCCTGAAACTGAATGATTATACTGCAAAGGAAATGGTCACAGGAAGTGGAAATGCCCTGAATATTTGGTGGATAAGAAGGAAGGCAAAGTGAACAAGGGTTTATTTGATATACAGGTTATTGATGTGTACCTTACT
Source organism: Triticum aestivum (assembly GCF_018294505.1). Classification (NCBI taxonomy): domain Eukaryota; kingdom Viridiplantae; phylum Streptophyta; class Magnoliopsida; order Poales; family Poaceae; genus Triticum; species Triticum aestivum. Next base: position 813,985,258 of record NC_057801.1, read on the forward strand.
AGTGTTTATAGTAGCCCCTGAGTATTTGATACTTGTTAGGTTGCTAAATATTAGTAACTCGAAACAGGAGTTACAGAATAAACAGAGACTAGTTGAGGGTGAAGTGACGATGTGTGTTGGAAGTGGTTCCAAGATTGATATGATCATCATCGTACACTCCCTATACTTTCGGATTAGTGTTAAAGCTAAATAAATGTTATTTGGCGTTTGCGTTGAGCATGAATATGATTTGATCATGTTTATTGCGATACGGTTATTCATTTAAAGTCAAAGAATAATTGTTGTTCTATTTACATGAATAAAACCTTCGATGGTCATACACCCAATGAAAATAGTTTGTTGGATCTCGATCGTAGTAATACAAATATTCATAATATTGATGCCAAACGATGCAAAGTTGATAATGATAGTGCAACTTATTTGTGGCACTGCCGTTTGGGTCGTATCGGTGTAAAGCGCATGAAGAAACTCCATAAAGATGGATTTTTGGAATCTCTTGGTTATGAATCATTTGTTGCTTGCGAACCGTGCCTTTTGGGCAAGATGACTAAAACTCCGTTCTTCGGAACAATGGAACGAGCTACTGACTTGATGGAAATAATACATACCAATGTATACGGTCCAATGAGTGTTGATGCTCATGGCGGGTATCGTTATTTTCTGACCTTCACAAGATGAATTGAGCAGATATGAGTATATCTACTTAATGAAGCACAAGTCTGAAACATTTAGAAAGTTCAAAGAATTTCAGAGTGAAGTGGAGAATGATCGTAACAAGAGTTTCTGCAATTTGATTGCGGAGACAAATATTTGAGTTACGAGTTTGGTCTTCAATTAAAATAGTGTGGAATAGTTTCACAAACTCATGCCACCTGGAACACCACAGCTTAATGGTGTGTCCGAACGTCATAACAGTACTTTATTGGATATAGCGCGATCTATGATGTATCTTACCAATTTACCACTATCATTTTGGGGTTATGCATTAGAGACAGTTGCATTCACTTTAAAAAAGGGCACCATCAAAATCCGTTGAGACGACGCCTTATGAACTGTGGTTTGGCGAGAAACCAAAGTTGTCGTTTCTTAAAGTTTGGGGCTGCGATGCTTATGTGAAAAAGTTTTCAACTGATAAACTCGAACCCAAATCGGAGAAGTGCGTCTTCATAGAATACCCAAAGGAAACTATTGGGTACACCTTCTATCACAGATCTGAAAGCAAGATTCGTTCCTAAGATGGATCCTTTCTAGAGAAGGAGTTTCTCTCGAAAGAAGTGAGTGGGAGGAAAGTAGAACTTGATAAGGTAATTGTACCTTCTCCCAAATTGGAAAGTAGTTCATCACAGAAATCAGTTCCAGTGATGCCTACACCGATTAGTGAGGAAGTTAATGATGATGATCATGAAGCTTCAGATCAAGTTACTACCGAACCTCGTAGGTCTTCCAGAATAAGATCCACACCAAAGTGGTACGGTAATCCCGTTCTAGAATTCATGTTACTAGACCATGATGAACCTACGAACTATGAGGAAGCGATGATGAGCCCAGATTCCGCGAAATGGCTTGAGGCCATGAAATCTGAGATAGGATCCATGTCTGACAACAAAGTATGGACTTTGGTTGACTTGATCGATGATCAGCATGAAGGAAATATGACCTAGAGGCAATAATAAAGTTATTATTTATTTCCTTATATCATGATAAATGTTTATTATTCATGCTAGAATTGTATTAACCGGAAACATAATACATGTGTGAATACATAGACAAACATAGTGTCACTAGTATGCCTCTACTTGACTAGCTCGTTTATCAAAGATGGTTATGTTTCCTAGCCATGGACAAAAGAGTTGTCATTTGATTAACGGGATCACATCATTGGGAGAATGATGTGATTGACTTGACCCATTCCGTTAGCCAAGCACTTGATCGTTTAGTATATTGCTATTGCTTTCTTCATGACTTATACATGTTCCTGTAACTATGAGATTATGCAACTCCCGTTTACCGGAGGAACACTTTGGGTGCTACCAAACGTCACAACGTAACTGGGTGATTATAAAGGAGTACTACAGGTGTCTCCAAAGGTACATGTTGGGTTGGCGTATTTCGAGATTAGGTTTTGTCACTCCGATTGTCGGAGAGGTATCTCTGGGCCCTCTCGGTAATGCACATCACTATAAGCCTTGCAAGCAATGTAGCTAATGAGTTAGTTACGGAATGATGCATTACGTAACGAGTAAAGAGACTTGCCGGTAACGAGATTGAACTAGGTATTAGATACCAACGATCGAATCTCGGGCAAGTAACATACCGATGACAAAGGGAACAACGTATGTTGTTATGCGGTTTGACCGATAAAGATCTTCGTAGAATATGTAGGAGCCAATATGAGCATCCAGGTTCCGCTATTGGTTATTGACCGAGAATAGTTCTAGGTCATGTCTACATAGTTCTCGAACCCGTAGGGTCCGCACGCTTAATGTTTCGATGACAGTTATATTATGAGTTTATGAGTTTTGATGTACCGAAGGAGTTCGGAGTCCCGGATGAGATCGGGGACATGACGAGGAGTCTCGAAATGGTCGAGACGTAAAGATCGATATATTGGACGACTATATTCGGAGTTCGGAAAGGTTCCGAGTGATTCGGGTATTTTTCGGAGTACCGGGGAGTTACGGGAATACGGGGAAGAGTATTGGGCCTTAATGGGCCTTAGTGGGAAGGAGCCAGGAGGTGGCGCGCGCCCCTCCCAAGCCCAGTCCGAATTGGACAAAGGGTTTGGGGCGCGGCCCCCCTCTCCCTTCCTTCTCCACTCCCCTCCTTTCCCTCCTTCTCCTAGTTGGACTAGGAAAGGAGTCCTACTTCCGGTGGGAGTAGGACTCCCCTTGGCACGCCCTCCTTGGCCGGCCACCCCCTTCCCCTTGGCTCCTTTATATACGGGGGCAGGGGGGCACCCCATGACACACAAGTTGATCTACGTGTTCGTTCCTTAGCCGTGTACGGTGCCCCCCCTCCACCATATTCCACCTCGGTCATATCGTCGCGAAGCTTAGGCGAAGCCATGCGCCGGTAGAACATCATCATCGTCACCACGCCGTCGTGCTGACGGAACTCATCCCCGACACTTTGCTGGATCGGAGTCCGGGGATCGTCATCGAGCTGAACGTGTGCTGAACTCAGAGGTGCCGTACGTTCGGTACTTGGATCGGTCGGATCGTGAAGACGTACGACTACATCAACCGCGTTGTCATAACGCTTCCCCTTACGGTCTACGAGGGTACGTGGACATTACTCTCCCCTCTCGTTGCTATGCATCACCATGATCTTGCGTGTGCGTAAGAATTTTTTTTGAAATTACTACGTTCCCCAACAGTGGCATCCGAGCCAGGTTTTATCCGTAGATGTCATATGCACGAGTAGAACACAAGTGAGTTGTGGGCGATACAAGTCATACTGCTTACCAGCATGTCATACTTTGGCTCAGCGGTATTGTGAGATGAAGCGGCCCAGACCGACATTACGCTTACGCTTACGCGAGACTGATTTCACCGTTACGAGCACTCATGCTTAAAGGTGACTGGCGGGTGTCTGTCTCTCTCACTTTAGCTGAACCGAGTGTGGCTACGCCCGGTCCTTGCGAAGGTTAAAACAACATTAACTTGATGAACTATCGTTGTGGTTTTGATGCGTAGGTAAGAACGGTTCTTGCTAAGCCCGTAGCAGCCACGTAAAAATTGCAACAACAAAGTAGAGGATGTCTAACTTGTTTTTGCAGGGCATGTTGTGATGTGATATGGTCAAGACGTGATGCTATATTTTATTGTATGAGATGATCATGTTTTGTAACCGAAGTTATCGGCAACTGGCAGGAGCCATATGGTTGTCGCTTTATTGTATGAAATGCAAAGGCCCTGTAATTGCTTTACTTTATCACTAAGCGGTAGCGATAGTCGTAGAAGCAATAGATGGCGTAACGACAACGATGCTACGATGGAGATCAAGGTGTCGCGCCGGTGACGATGGTGATCACGACGGTGCTTCGAAGATGGAGATCACAAGCACAAGATGATGATGGCCATATCATATCACTTATATTGATTGCATGTGATGTTTATCCTTTATGCATCTTATCTTGCTTTGATTGACGGAAGCATTTTAAGATGGTCTCTCACTAAATTATCAAGAAGTGTTCTCCCTGAGTATGCACCGTTGCGAAAGTTCTTCGTGCTGAGACACCACGTGATGATCGGGTGTGATAGGCTCTACGTTCAAATACAACGGGTGCAAAACAGTTGCACACGCGGAATACTCAGGTTAAACTTGACGAGCCTAGCATATAACAGATATGGCCTCGGAACACGGAGACCGAAAGGTCGAGCGTGAATCATATAGTAGATATGATCAACATATTGATGTTCACTGTTGAAACTACTCCATCTCACGTGACGATCGGACATGGTGTAGTTGATATGGATCACGTAATCACTTAGAGGATTAGAGGGATGTCTATCTAAGTGGGAGTTCTTAAGTAATATGATTAATTGAACTTAAATTTATCATGAACTTAGTCCTGGTAGTATTTTGCAAATTATGTTGTAGATCAATAGCTTGCGTTGTTGCTTTCATATGTTTATTTTGATATGTTCCTAGAGAAAATTGTGTTGAAAGATGTTGGTAGCAATGATGCGGATTGGATCCGTGATCTGAGGTTTATCCTCATTGCTGCACAGAAGAATTATGTCCTTAATGCACCACTAGGTGGCAGACCTATTGCAGGAGCAGATGCAGACGTTATGAACGTTTGGCTAGCTCAATATGATGACTACTTGATAGTTTAGTGCACCATGCTTAACGACTTAGAATCGGGACTTCAAAGACGTTTTGAACGTCATGGACCATATGAGATGTTCCAGGAATTGAAGTTAATATTTCAAGCAAATACCCGAGTTGAGAGATATGAAGTCTCCAACAAGTTCTATGGCTAAAAGATGGAGGAGAATTGCTCAACTAGTGAGCATGTGCTCAGATTGTCTGGGTACTACAATCGCTTGAATCAAGTGGGAGTTAATCTTCCAGATAAGATAGTGATTGATAGAGTTCTCTAGTCACCATCACCAAGTTAGTAGAACTTTGTGATGAACTACAGTATGCAAGGGATAACAAAAACGATTCCCGAGCTCTTCGTGATGTTGAAATCGATGAAGGTAGAAATCAAGAAAGAGCATCAAGTGTTGATGGTGACAAGATCACTAGTTTCAAGAAAAGGGCAAAGGGAAAGAAAGGGAACTTCAACTAGAATGACAAGCAAGTTGTCACTCCCGTGAAGAAGCCCAAAGCTGGACCAAAGCCTGAAACTGAATGATTATACTGCAAAGGAAATGGTCACTGGAAGCGGAAATGCCCTGAATATTTGGTGGATAAGTAGGATGGCAAAGTGAACAAGGGTATATTTGATATACATGTTATTGATATGTACTTTACTAGTGTTTATAGTAGCCCCTGAGTATTTGATACTTGTTCGGTTGCTAAATATTAGTAACTTGAAATGGGGGTTACAGAATAAAGAGAAACTAGTTGAGGGTGAAGTGATGATGTGTGTTGGAAGTGGTTCCAAGATTGATATGATCATCATCACTCCCTATACTTTCGGGATTAGTGTTAAACCTAAATAAATGTTATTTGGCGTTTGCGTTGAGCATGAATATGATTTTATCATGTTTATTGCAATACGGTTATTCATTTAAAGTCAAAGAATAATTGTTATTCTGTTTACATGAATAAAGCCTTCGATAGTCATACACCCAATGAAAATAGTTTGTTGGATCTCGATCGTAGTGATACACATAATCATAATATTGATGCCAAAAGATGCAAAGTTGATAATGATAGTGCAACTTATTTGTGGCACTACCGTTTGGGTCATATCGGTGTAAAGCGCATGAAGAAACTCCATAAAGATGGATTTTCGGAATCACCTGGTTATGAATCATTTGATGCTTGCGAACCGTGCCTTTTGGGCAAGATGACTAAAACTCCGTTCTCCGGAACAATGGAACGAGCTACTGACTTATTGGAAATAATACATACCGATGTATGCGATCCGATGAGTGTTAAGGCTCGTGGCAAGTATCGTTATTTTCTAACCTTCACAGATGATTTGAGCAGATATGGGTATATCTACTTAATGAAACATAAGTCTGAAATAGTTGAAAAGTTCAAAGAATTTCAGAGTGAAGTGGAAAAATCATCGTAACAAGAAAAATAAAGTTTCTACGATCTGATTGTGGAGACGAATATTTGAGTTATGAGTTTGGTCTTCATTTGAAACAATGTGAAATAGTTTCGCAAGTCACGCCATCTGGAACACCACAATGTAATGGTGTGTCCGAACGTCGTAATCGTACTTTACTAGATATGGTGCGATCTATGATGTCTCTTATCGGTTTACCACTATCGTTTTGGGGTTATGCATTAGAGACAGCTACATTCATGTTTAATAGGGCAACATCTAAATCCGTTGAGACGACACCATATGAACTATGGTTTAGCAGTAAACCTAAGCTGTCGTTTCTTAAAACTTGGAGTTGTGATGCTTATATGAAAAACGTTTTTCAACCTGATAAGCTCGAACCCAAATCGGCGAAGTGCGTCTTCATAGAATACCCAAAGGTAACTATTGGGTACACCTTCTATCACAAGATCCGAAGGCAAGTTATTCGTTGCTAAGATGGATCCTTTCTAGAGAAGAAGTTTCTCTCGAAAGAAGTGAGTGGGAGGAAAGTAGAACTTGATAAGGTAATTTTACCTTCTCCCTTATTGGAAAGTAGTTCATCACAGAAATCAGTTCCAGTGATTCCTACACCAATTAGTAAGGAAGTTAATGATGATGATCATGAAACTTCAGATCAAGTTGCTACCAAACCTCGTAGGTCTTCCAGAGTAAGATCCATACCAGAGTGGTACGGTAATCATGTTCTAGAAGTCATGTTACTAGACCATGATGAACCTACGGACTATGAGGTAGCGATGATGAGCCCAGATTCCACGAAATGGCTTGAGCCCATAAAATCTGAGATATGATCCATGTATGAGAACAAAGTATGGACTTTGATTGACTTGCTCGATGATCAGCAAGCCATGTTAAATAAATGGATCTTCAAGAGGAAGACGGACACTGATAGTAGTGTTACTATCTACTAAGCTCGACTTGTTGCGAACGGTTTTCGACAAGTTCAAGGTGTTGAATACGATGAGATTTTCTCACTCGTATCGATGCTTAAGTCTGTCCGAATCATGTTAGCAATTGCCGCATTTTATGAAATCTGGCAAATAGATGTCAAAACTGCATTCCTTAATGGATTCTTTAAAGAAGAGTTGTATATGATGCAACCAGAAGGTTTTGTCGATCCTAAAGGTGCTCACAAAATGTGCAAGCTCCAGCGATCCATCAATGGACTGGTGCAAGCATCTCAGAGTTGGAATATACGCTATGAGTTGATCAAAGCATATGGTTTTATACAGACTTTTGGAGAAGCCTGTATTTACAAGAAAGTGAGTGGGAGCTCTGTAGCATTTCTAATATTATATGTGGATGACATATTGTTGATTGGAAATGATATAGAAATTCTGGATAGCATGAAAGGATACTTGAATAAGAGTTTTTCAAAGTAAGACCTCGTTGAAGCTACTTACACATTGAGCATCAAGATCTATATAGATAGATCAAGACGCTTGATAAGATTTTTCAATGAGTACATACCTTGATAAATTTTTTGAAATAGTTCAAAATGAAACAGTCAAAGAAGGAGTTCTTGCCTGTGTTGCAAGGTCTGAAGTTGAGTAAGATTCAAAACCCGACTATGGCAGAAAATAGAAAGAGAATGAAAAGTCATTAAAAGTCATTCCCTATGCCTCAGTCATAGGTTCTATAAAGTATGCTATGCTGTGAACCAGACCTATTGTATACCTTGCTCCATGTTTGGCAAAGGAATACAATTTTGATCTAATAGTAGATCACTGGACAGCGGTCAAGAATATCCTTAGTGAGGACCAAGGAAATACTTCTCGATTATGGAGGTGATAAAAGAGCCCGTCGTAAAAAGTTACATCGGTGCAAGCTTTTACACCGATCCAGATGACTCTAAGTCTCAATCTGGATACATATTGAAAGTGGGAGCAATTAGCTAGAGTAGCTCCATGCAGAGCATTGTAGACGTAGAATATTTGCAAAATACATACAGCTCTGAATGTGACAGACCCGTAGACTAAACTTCTCTCACGAGAAAAACATGATCATACCTTAGTACTCTTTGGGTGTTAATCACATAGCGATGTGAACTAGATTATTGACTCTAGTAAACCCTTTGGGTGTTGATCACATGACGATGTGAACTATGGGTGTTAATCATATACAAATATGAATATTGGTGTTAAATCACATGATGATGTGAACTAGATTATTGACTCTAGTGCAAGTGGGAGACTGAAGGAAATATGCCCTAGAGGTAATAATAAAGTTATTATTTATTTCCTTATATCATGATAAATGTTTATTATTCATGCTAGAATTGTATTAGCCGGAAACATAATACATGTGTGAATACATAGACAAACATAGTGTCACTAGTATGCCTCTACTTGACTAGCTCGTTTATCAAAGATGGTTATGTTTCCTAGCCATGGACAAAAGAGTTGTCATTTGATTAACGGGATCACATCATTGGGAGAATGATGTGATTGACTTGACCCATTCCGTTAGCCTAGCACTTGATCGTTTAGTATATTGCTATTGCTTTCTTCATGACTTATACATGTTCCTGTAACTATGAGATTATGCAACTCCCGTTTACCCGAGGAACACTTTGGGTGCTACCAAACGTCACAACGTAAATGGGTGATTATAAAGGAGTACTACAGGTGTCTCCAAAGGTACATGTTGGGTTGGCGTATTTCGAGATTAGGTTTTGTCACTCCGATTGTCGGAGAGGTATCTCTGAGCCCTCTCGGTAATTCACATCACTATAAGCCTTGCAAGCAATGTAGCTAATGAGTTAGTTTCGGAATAATGCATTACGTAACGAGTAAAGAGACTTGCCGGTAACAAGATTGAACTAGGTATTAGATACCGACGATCGAATCTCGGGCAAGTAACATACCGATGACAAAGGGAACAACGTATGTTGTTATGCGGTTTGACCGATAAAGATCTTCGTAGAATATGTAGGAGCCAATATGAGCATCCAGGTTCCGCTATTGGTTATTGACCGAGAATAGTTCTAGGTCATGTCTACATAGTTCGCGAACCCGTAGGATCCGCACGCTTAAGGTTTCGATGACAGTTATATTATGAGTTTATGAGTTTTGATGTACCGAAGGAGTTCGGAGTCCCGGATGAGATCGGGGACATGACAAGGAGTCTCGAAATGGTCGAGACGTAAAGATCGATATATTGGACGACTATATTCGGAGTTCGGAAAGGTTCCGAGTGATTCGGGTATTTTTCGGAGTACCGGGGAGTTACGGGAATACGGGGAAGAGTATTGGGCCTTAATGGGCCTTAGTGGGAAGGAGCCAGGAGGTGGCGCGCGCCCCTTCCAAGCCCAGTCCGAATTGGACAAAGGGTTTGGGGCGCGGACCCCCTCTCCCTTCCTTCTCCACTCCCCTCCTTTCCCCCCTTCTCATAGTTGGACTAGGAAAGAAGGAATCCTACTCCCGGTGGGAGTAGGACTCCCCTTGGCGCGCCCTCCTTGGCCGGCGACCCCCATCCCCTTGGCTCCTTTATATACGGGGGCAGGGGGCACCCCATGACACACAAGTTGATCTACGTGATCGTTCCTTAGCCGTGTGCGGTGCCCCCCTCCACCATATTCCACCTCGGTCATATCGTCCCGAAGTTTAGGCGAAGACCTGCGCCGGTAGAACATCATCATCGTCACCACGCCGTCGTGCTGGCGGAACTCATCCCCGACACTTTGCTGGATCAGAGTTCGGGGATCGTCATCGAGCTGAACGTGTGCTGAACTCGGAGGTGCCGTACGTTCGGTACTTGAATCGGTCGGATCGTGAAGACGTACGACTACATCAACCGCGTTGTCATAACACTTCCGCTTACGGTCTACGAGGGTACGTGGACATTACTCTCCCCTCTCGTTGCTATGCATCACCATGATCTTGCGTGTGCGTAGGATTTTTTTTGAAATTACTACGTTCTCCAACACAGCAAGCCATGTTAAATAAATGGATCTTCAAGAGGAAGACGGACACTGATAGTAGTGTTACTATATACAAAGCTCGACTTGTCACAAAAAGGTTTTCGACAAGTTCAAGGTGTTGACTACAATGAGATTTTCTCAACTGTAGCGATGCTTAAGTCTGTCCGAATCATGTTAGCAATTGTCACATGTTATGAAATCTGGCAAATGGATGTCAAAACTACATTCTTTAATGGATTTATTAAAGAAGAGTTGTATATGATGCAACCAGAAGGTTTTGTTAATCCTAAAGGTACTAACAAAATGTGCAAGCTCCAACGATCCATCAATGGACTGGTGCAAGCATCTTGGAGTTGGAATATACGCTTTGTTGAGTTGATCAAAGCATATGGTTTTATACAGACTTTTGGAAAGGCCTGTATTTACAAGAAAGTGAGTGGGAGCTCTGTAGCATTTCTGATATAGAATTTCTGGATAGCATAAAAGGATACTTGAATAAAAAGTTTTTCAATGAAAGACCTCGGTGAAGCTGCTTACATATTGAGCATCAAGATCTATTGAGATAGATCAAGACACTTGATAAGTTTTTTAATAAGTACATACCTTGTCAAGATTTTGAAATAGTTCAAAATGGAACAGTCAAAGGAAGAGTTCTTGCCTGTGTTGCAAAGGTGTGAAATTGAGTAAGACTCAAGACCCGACCACGACAGAAAATAGAAAGAGAATAAAGTCATTCCCTATGCATCAGTCATAGGTTCTATAAAAGTATGCCATGCTATGGACCAGACCTATTGTATACTCTGCCCTGGTTTGGCAAGGGAGTACAATAGTGATCTAGGAGTAGATCACTGGACATTGGTCAAAATTATCCTTAGTATAAGAAGGATATGTTTCTCGATTATGGAGGTGATAAAAGAGTTCGTCGTAAAGAGTTACATCGATGCAAGCTTTTACACCGATCCAGATGACTCTAAGTCTCAATCTGGATACTATTGAAAGTGGGAGCAATTAGCTAGAGTAGCTCCGTGCAAAGCATTGTAGACATAGAATATTTGCAAAATACATACGACTCTGTAATATGACAGACCCGTTGACTAAACTTATCTCACGAGCAAAACATGATCATGCCTTAGTACTCTTTGGGTGTTAATCACATAGAGATGTGAACTAGATTATTGACTCTAGTAAACCTTTTGGGTGTTGATCACATGACGATGTGAACTATGGGTATTAATCACATACAGATGTGAATATTGGTGTTAAATCACATGATGATGTGAACTAGATTATTGACTCTAGTGCAAGTGGGAGACTGAAGGAAATATGCCCTAGAGGCAATAATAAAGTTATTATTTATTTCCTTATATCATGATAAATGTTTATTATTCATGCTAGAATTGTATTAACCGGAAACATAATACATGTGTGAATACATAGACAAACATAGTGTCACTAGTATGCCTCTACTTGACTAGCTCGTTTATCAAAGATGGTTATTTTTCCTAACCATGGACAAAAGAGTTGTCAGTTGATTAACGGATCACATCATTAGAAGAATGATGTGATTGGCTTGACCCATTCCGTTAGCTTAGCACTTGATCGTTTGGTATGTTGCTGTTGCTTTCTTCATGACTTATACATGTTCCTGTAACTATGAGATTATGCAAATCCCGTTTACCGGAGGAACACTTTGGGTGCTACCAAACATCACAACGTAACTGGGTGATTATAAAGGAGTACTACAGGTGTCTCCAAAGGTACATGTTGGGTTGGCGTATTTCGAGATTAGGTTTTGTCACTCCGATTGTCGGAGAGGTATCTCTGGGCCCTCTCCGTAATGCACATCACTATAAGCCTTGCAAGCAATGTAGCTAATGAGTTAGTTACGGAATGATGCATTATGTAACGAGTAAAGAGACTTGCCGGTAACGAGATTGAACTAGGTATTGGATACCGACGATCGAATCTCGGGCAAGTAACATACCGATGACAAAGGGAACAATGTATGTTGTTATGCGGTTTGACCGATAAAGATCTTCGTAGAATATGTAGGAGCCAATATGAGCATCCAGGTTCCGCTATTGGTTATTGACCGGAAACGGTTCTCGGTCATGTCTACATTGTTCTCGAACCCGTAGGGTCCGCACGCTTAAGGTTTCGATGACAGTTATATTATGAGTTTATTAGTTTTGATGTACTGAAGGAGTTCGGAGTCCCGGATGAGATCGGGGACATGACGAGGAGTCTCGAAATGGTTGAGACGTAAAGATCGATATATTGGATGACTATATTCGGACTTCGGAAAGGTTCCGAGTGATTCGGGTATTTTTCGGAGTACCGGAGAGTTACGGGAATTCGTCGGGGAGTAAATGGGCCTTATTGGGCCATACGGGAATAGAGGAGAGAGGCCGAAAGGAAGGAGGTGCGCAGCCCCCCTCTGGTCCGAATTGGACAAGGGGTGCAGCCCCCTTTTCTTTCCCCCTCTCCCCCTCTTTCCTTCTCTCCTACTCCAACAAGGAAGGGGGGGAGTCCTACTCCCGGTGGGAGGAGGACTCCTCCTGGCGCGCCCCTCCTAGCCGGCCGACCCCCTCCCCCTGGCTCCTTTATATACGGGGGCAGGGGGCACCTCTAGACACAACAACAATTGATCCCTTGGATCTCTTAGCCGTGTGCGGTGGCCCCCCTCCACCATAGTCCACCTCGATAATATCATAGCGGTGCTTAGGCGAAGCCCTGCGACGGTAGAACATCAAGATCATCACCACGCCGTCGTGTTGACGGAACTCTCCCTCGACACTCGGCTGGATCGGAGTTCGAGGGACGTCATCGAGCTGAACGTGTGCTAGAACTCGGAGGTGCCGTAGTTTCGGTGCTTGATCGGTCGGGCCGCGAAGACATACGACTACATCAACCGCGTTGTGCTAACGCTTCCGCTTTCGGTCTACAAGGGTACGTGGAAACACTCTCCCCTCTCGTTGCTATGCATCACCATGATCTTGCGTGTGCGTAGGAATTTTTCTTGAAATTACTACGTTTCCCAACACCAGAGGCCTAGGATAACAAGAGTCCTAGCCGAATACGCCGGTGGGGGAAGAGTCCTTATCTTGATCACCAAGTCTTGCGGAATCTTCCTTGTATGCGGCAGCTGTCCGGACTGGCCTATTAGTATACGGCCATGGGGTCCTCGGCCCAATCTAACAGATCGGGAGATGACGTGGTGAGTACCCCCTAGTCCAGGACACCGTTAGTAGCCCCTGAACCGGTCTTCAAGTTTAGGGACGCTCCTCGATTCTTCCGAACCGTTCTTCATCTTCAGTTGTCGGTCTTGAAAACTGGTTCAACAAATCTTCTCATCTTCGAGCTTGAGGATCGCCGAAATGCATTCGACGAGTTTACACGTCGGGTATCCGAGGAGCCCCTTTAAGTTTCTGGCCTTTATCAATGCCTTGTTATTTTTATGCCACACCTCGGGTTTGAAGTTGTTCCCAGGCGACAACATCCTCTTGCGTCCGAGCTCCAACGCCGGACTGCATTCGAGGTATCTTTTGCAGCCGAGCACCAACGCCGGACCGCTTCCCAGCTCCAACGCCGGAATGTATCCGAGCTCCAATGTCGGACTATGTATCCGAGCTCCAACGCCGGACTATGTATCCGAGCTCCAACGCAGGACTATGTATCCGAGCTCCAACGCCGGACTGTATCCGAGGTGTCGTAAATCACCTTGGTTCAAAGAAGTTTGAAGGAGTTTAGCCCGAGCTTAATGCCGGAAATGCCCTCTATGGAGCCAGCCACTAGCGCCCGAGCTTAATGCCGGACTGCTTCCGAGGTGGTGTACCACCCCGAATGTGGGCCGATTTTTGTCAATATTTTTGATTGGCGCAATTTATTCTCTGCCAAGATACATAGCCAGTAGCCCTCAAGGAGGGTATCGGTCTAAAACCCGAGATGCATATGAAGGATGACATAAGACCGCTGATCCCCGTAGCCGCTGAGACTCAGGTTGATTTGCAAAATCGGTCTGAGGATCAAGTCCTAGCTCGGCAGAATACTTTGGGACACAAAAAGCGGCATGCTCAGTCCTCAAGACTCAGGTTGGGTGCGGCCGACCAACCTGAGGATCAAAATCTCCTCGGAGACTGTATTACACTTAAAACTTTTTGCATTGGACAGGCAATGCAGTAGCCCCCGAGACACTGGTCGGGTGGCAACACCAGATCAGGGGATCGATGTGCCCCTTTAATATTTGTAAATAATAAGCCCGAAGCCCAGTTGCCCCCGAGCCTTATTGCGGGCACGGGAGGCCGAATTAAGGATCGATATCCATAGTAAAATCACAAATTATGTGTAATGACTCTATTTATCCAAGTACTTTACGTCATTAATGCTCGGATCCGCATTGTACAAAACTTTGTTGACCGACCATCGGCTTCCACCTCCTCGGCCAATAGCCGAGGAGTGTTTGTCCTACTTTATAAAGCCTTTATGAGGGCAAAGATTTACTACAAACAAGGCAATCTGGCCATACGGTTTTATAAACAAAGATACGCAGAGAGATATGTTATATTACTGTTTAAGAGAAGAAATGTCTTCCAAAGAAAATAGTCCCGCTATCGGTTCCTTTCTTTGGGTTGTCATGCTAAGCATGATAATGAAACCTCAGCTCCAATGTAAGAGCAAAATATCGAGGATTTAGTTTGGGAGGCCAGTTAATAGCCCCTAGTAGTGTTCGGCGACAGTCGAGGTCAAGCCGTAAACACTTCGGCCATTGTTATGAATGGCCCGTCATTTAACACCGTCATCGGATCGCTGACCAGTTTACGCTTATTGTGACAGTAAATTTTCGGCTTTCTCCACTGAGATGCTTAACCATGTGAGTTGGAAGCACAATTGCAGTGGTTCTCCCTTTGCACACCTAGCCGAACAAAGCAGAACGTAGGAGGCAAGCGTAGGAGCCGGGCAACCCAACTATTGACCGAAGACACAATTCGAAACCGATGCATATATAGCAACATCCGAGAATGTTTTTGCCGAATCTCTAAAGGTGTCCGGCGTTGCACTGCGAGACTTGTGCTGAAAATACACAAATAGTTTAAAAAGTGCCATAAGCTTGGAAAACCAAAAAACGTCAGTAAAAACATGACATCCGAACGAGATCAAGTGTTCGGTGCCAATCCGAAAATTGGCCTTAGCAAAAGAAGTGCTTCAGTCGTGCTTTAACATGATACATCGTATCTCAAGACTTCAAGCGGGTCAGCCTACGGCTTCAACCTCCTATCCCGAGGGCGGAGTACTTGTCATTAGACCAGTTTAGCAAACTAAACTCTAGCGGCTTTGAGAGAGAAATTAGGCTCCCCGGCTAGTGACCACACGCTCGTGTCGAAAAAAGGAGTGATAGATAATAATAATAATAATAATAATAAAGCTTTGCAACGACTAAGAAGAAGAACACTTATCATAAAACGGCTCATATAAATTTAAGAGCCCCCAAGTGACTTGGGTAAAAGAATGATTGCATGTACCGAAGTACTTATATCATATCTATGTTCAACCGAACTTTAAACGCGTCTTAACCGACCGTCGGCTTCTCCCTCTTCGGTCAAGGATCGAAAAGTGTTATGTACTCCATCTGTCAAGAATATCGACGGTGTTTCCATTAACCAGGCAATCAGGCCATAAGGCTGTAACAGACAAAGCGCGCTCAGGGAACTTATGCTATATTACTGCGAAGTGTAAGAAGCATCTTCGAAGAAAATAGTACCCCCACCAATACCTTTCTTCGGTGCTCATTGTTATTATGAGACTTGTGCAATAGATTTTCTGTACTCATGAGTTCCGTTGTGTGCCGACCATCATTGAAAACTATAAGAGCGCTAGCTTTCAGCTTCACCCAGTCTGAGGTCCGGCTCGGATGACCCGATCATGACAATCGCAGAGGTGCTCCCTTTACTCCCTAGCTGAACAATCGGGAATGTAGGGGTAAACACAGGAGCGAGGCAACCCAGCTTGCAAATCGCTTAAGTCAATATGGTGCATATTATGGCGTAATACACGAACAAGGAACGAAGCCGTACAAGTATAATCATATGCAAGAGGAAAAGCTTCATGAAGGAAGCCCCCAAATGAATTGGGTATTTGAATTTATGCGTCACAAACAAAGTTTGGACAAGAAAATTGTTTACAAGCAACATTTTTCCAAAAAAGTATAATGCTTGGTTGAACCGAACACAAGTTTGGAATTAAAGCTTTGAGCATGAAAGCGACTTAGCTAGGTAATGTGTTCGGTATTGATGACGCGGTCCGAGCTTGATACGGGACAAGGTTCCATCCCCCAAGCCGGTCCCGAGGTGGCGGAGCGGAGAGCTCGACACGCCGAAGTGGTGACATAGCCCGGTCAATGCAGACCGGCAGAGTGACGCCGAAGTCCCTGGATTATTTTCCTGTGCACAAAAAATGGTGCAAACCGGAGATAAGAGTAATAATGATAATTAAAAAAAATCATTGCATAATAAATAATTTATGCAAAGTGAGTAATAAAAGAAATATGGCCTGGCACCGAAGTCAATGTCGATGCAGGGCGTCGGCGTGATGCGGTAAAGGCGTGGCAAAGCTTGAATTCACAGGTCGATCCGAGCTTCGGATGCGGCGTTCGCCGGACTATGTACGGAAACTGGCCGAACCACCATGCGACTATCGTTAATGCGGCCACCATTTGAAAGACCTGTGTACATATGATGGACAAATCAGAGTAATAATTCCTTGGGAAAAATGAACCCAAACAAGCAAAAAATACTCGGATTAATAGCACCTGGTTTATTTGTTGTAGCAATCCGAAGGAAGGTGATTCCCAAAATTGGGACTTGATACGCGCACCCATTGCCTGATGGGCGATAAAACGACGGCATGGCAATGCTGGCAAAGGTTGGCTCGCCGAGGCAAAGCCCTCGGTCCAGCTAACGTGACGGAGTTGGTCGGCTAGTGACGCCGAAGTGTCCGGAGTAGGTTCATGAAGAGATGGCGAAGCCCCCGTTCCAGCTGAGATGTCGAAGTAGGTCGGCGTGATGGACACCAGATTGAAGAAGCAATGGTGCGGCCCCGCCGATGCAGGTCGTGACATGGTCGATGCCGGCTTGACGAAGCGACCGTGCGGCGATGCCGGTACGCCCGCTCCGTGTAATCCGTGGGGCGGCGATGTTGGTGATGATTTATCCTTTGCAATACCGGACTCTTGTTCGGCTTGCCGAGATGATGATCCGAAGAAGTTGAGCTCGGCTCAACAAAGTGACGACGTGTCTAGCGCAGGTCGGCATCCGTGGAGCAATATTGCCGGACTGGTTTGACACCAGCATGATGTTGAAGATCATGTTCAAAAGATTTTAAAGTTAGTGGGATGTGTTCGCAAAACACAATACCCCATACAAAACTTTCTTCAAAAAGGATGTCCGAAATCCCGTTCATAAAAAAGACGAATTCGGGTCGGATTCGTTTTCGTGCAGAAAATAGATCCGAAAAGTGATGCGCTAATCGAAAGGTTCCCGGAGTTCGGACGGTCGGATCGAGCTGAAATTTTGAGGGGTGGTAGATATAGGAATTCCGCAGCTGATCAACGGTTGGATCTTCCAAAGGATGTCTGAGCTAGAAGCTGGACACCACGCCCTAAACTCGTCCAGATTCCCGTTCAGATTTGACATGGCTCCGGTATATCGTGGATTGCCGGAGATTCCTCCATCGGAATTCGACGAAATTTTCCAGGGTTGTTATAGACACAATTCTGCACAATTCCACCAAAGCGATCGTTAAAACGACACTTGAGGAGGCGGTGGGGGCAGACACAAGTCTGCTGTCCAGAAAAATAGTATGGTCGCCTGAGGGCAATGTTGATGTTGAGCCCCCGGGCTCCCTGGATGATTCCTCCATGATCTTGATAGAGATCGGAGTTGATATTGATGAAGGCCCTCATCCGAACATGACGATCGGAGGTAGGGCGTAGTCCTTGGTCGAACCAAGGTGACTAGTCGAGCTGGTGACGAAGACGCCGAAGTCGCAGTTGATCTGCAGGCGAGCCATCGACCTTTTGCCGAACACACAGCGGAACTCTCAATGAAAGCACCAATGTCGGTGTCAAAACCGACGGATCTCGGGTACGGGGTCCCGAACTGTGCGTCTAGGCGGATGGTAACAGGAGACAAGGGACACAATGTTTTTAACCAGGTTCGGGCCCTCTCGATGGAGGTAAAAACCTACTCCTGCTTGAGTGATATTGATGATATGGGTAGTACAAGAGTAGATCTACCACGAGATCAGAGAGGCTAAACCCTAGAAGCTAGCCTATTGTATGATTGTTGTATATCTCTATCGACTAGCGTAGCATCGGTTTATATAATGCACCAGAGGCCTAGGATAACAAGAATCCTAGCCGAATACGCCGGTGGGGGAGGAGTCCTTGTCTTGATTGCCAAGTCTTGCGGAATCTTCCTTGTATGCGGCAGCTGTCCGGACTGGCCCATGAGTATACGGCCATGGGGGGTCCTCGGCCCAATCTAACAGATCGGGAGATGACGTGGTGAGTACCCCCTAGTCCAGGACACCGTCAATCTTCGTAGAATATGTAGGAGCCAATATGAGCATCCAGGTTCCGCTATTGGTTATTGATCGGAGATATGTGTCGATCATGTCTACATAGTTCTCGAACCCGTAGGGTCCGCACGCTTAACATTCGATGACGATTTGTATTATGAGTTATGTGTTTTTGATGACCGAAGTTTGTTCAGAGTCCCGGATGAGATCACAGACATGACGAGGAGTCTAGAAATGGTCGAGAAATAAAGATTGATATATTTGACGACATTATTCGGACACCGGAAGAGTTCCGAGTGGTTTCGGGTAAAAACGGAGTGCTGGAGGGGTTATCGAAACCCCCTAGGAATTAATGGGCCAACATGGGCCATAGGGGAGAGAGAGGACAACCCACATAGGGGGGGAGCACGCCCCCCATGGGGAGTCCGAATAGGACAAGGGAAGGGGCCGCGGCCCCCCTTTCCCTCTCCCTCTCCCTCTCCCTTCCTTCCCCTCTTCAACTAGGTGGAATCCTACTAGGACTTGGAGTCCTAGTAGGACTCCCTTCTCCTGGCGCACCCTGCAAGGGCCGGCCGGCCTCCCCCTCTCCTCCTTTATATACGGTGGCAGGGGGCACCCCAAAGGATATCAAGTTCTCTTAACCGTGTGTGGTGCCCCCCCCTCCACAGTTACACACCTCGGTCATATCGTCGTAGTGCTTAGGCGAAGCCCTGCGCCAGTAACATCATCAAAACCGTCGCCATGCCATCGTGCTGACGGAACTCTCCCTTATCCTCAACTGGATTAAGAGCTCGAGGGACGTCATCAGGCTGAACGTGTGCTGAACGCGGAGGTGCCGTGCGTTCGGTGCTTGGATCGGTTGGATCATGAAGATGTTCGACTACATCAACCGCGTTAACTAAACGCTTCCGCTTTTGGTCTACGAGGGTACGTGGAAACACTCTCCCCTCTTGTTGCTATGCATCTCCTAGATAGATCTTGCGTGATGGTAGGATTTCTTTTAAATTACAACGTTCCCCAATAGAGGCGCCGTACCCGAATGGGATTGACAACCCCTTTAACACGTCAGGTTGCGAGTATTATTTATTTGTGTGTAGGTGTTGTTTACGTGGTGTGAGGAGATTATCCTACTAGTTCGATAACCTTGTTCCCATCACTGAGGGAAATACCTACCGACGCTATACCGCATCATCCCTTCCTCTTTGGGGAAATACCGACGTAGTTCTAGCAGACATCACCCCTTTGGTCTTGGTTCCAGACATGAATAGGGACCAATGGGCCTTGCTCCTAGCGCAACACCTTTACTCCCAGTTGGTGGCTGATGACCCACAAGTGTAGGGGATCTATTGTAGTCCTTTCGATAAGTAAGAGTGTAGAACTCAACGAGGAGCAAAAGGAAATGACAAGCGGTTTTCGGTAAGGTATTCTCTTCAAGAACTAAAATTGTAGGTAACATATAGTTTTGTGATAGGATAATTTGTAACGGGTAACAAGCAATAAAAGTAAATAAGGTGCAACAAGATGGCCCAATCCTTTTTGTAGCAAAGGACCAGCCTGGACAAGTTCTTATAATGAGAAAAGTGCTCCCGAGGACACATAGGAATTATCGTCAAGCTAGTTTTCATCACGCTCATATGATTCACGTTCGTTACTTTGATAATTTGATATGTGGGTGGATCGGTGCTTGGGTACTGCCCTTTCTTGGACAAGCATACCACTTATGATTAGCCCCTATTGCTAGCATCCGCAACTACAAAAGAAGTATTATGGTAAACCTAACCATAGCATGAAACAAGTGGATCCAAATCAGCCCCTTACGAAGCAACGCATAAACTAGGGTTTAAGCTTCAAACACTCTAGCAACCCATCATCTACTTATTACTTCCCAATGCCTTCCTCTAGGCCCAAATAATGGTGAAGTGTCATGTAGTCTACGTTCACATAACACCACTAGAGGAGAGACAACATACATCTCATCAAAATATCGAACGAATTCCAAATTCACATGACTACTAATAGAAAGACTTCACCCATGTCCTCAGGAACAAATGTAAGTACTCACAAATCATACTCATGTTCATAATCAGAGGGGTATTAATATGCATTAAGGATATAAACATATGATCTTCCACCAAATAAACCAACTAGCATCAACTACAAGGAGTAATCAACACTACTAGCAACCCACAGGTACCAATCTGAGGTTTTGGTACAAAGATTTGATACAAGAGATGAACTAGGGTTTGAGAGGAGATGATGCTGGTGAAGATGTTGATGGAGATTGAGCCCCTCACGATGAGAGGATTGTTGGTGATGACGATGGTGATGATTTCCCCCTCCCGGAGGGAAGTTTCCCCGACAGAACAGCTCCGCCGGAGCCCTAGATTGGTTCCGCCAAGGTTCCACTGGAGCCCTAGATTGTCATATGATTTCTTATGCTCAAGTACTAATCTATTCACAATGTCAAGTATGATTCATAAACTTGATTGAGAACTAACAAACAACAATCTTAGTCATTGAAGCAATTGCAATTTATCATAACATCGGAAAGCGTCAATAATAGAGCTTTTCAGCAAGTCCACATACTCAACTATCATTTAGTCTTCCACAATTGCTAACACTCACGCAATACTTATGGTTCTGGAGTCTTAATCGGACACAGAGAAAGATAGGGGCTTATTGTGTTGCCTCCCAACCTTTTACCTCAAGGGTAATGTCAACAATAATAGTTCATGCTAACTTACATCCAATTGGATATATATATCAAGATCTTTCCAACACGAGGTGCTTGCCAAAGGATAAAATGAAAAAGGGAAAGGTGAAGATCATCTTGACTCTTGCATAAAGTAAAAGACATAAAGTGAAAGATAGGCCCTTCGCAGAGGGAAGCAGAGGTTGCCATGTGCTTTTATGGTTGGATGCACGAAATCTTAATGCAAAAGAACGTCACTTTATATTGCCACTTGCGATATGAACCTTTATTATGCAGTCCATTGCTTTTATTACTTCCATATCACATGATCGTATAAAGCTTATTTTCTCCGCACTAATAAGTCATACATATTTAGAGAGCAATTTTTATTGCATGCAACATGACAACTTACTTGAAGGATCTTACTCAATCCATAAGTAGGTATGGTGGATTCTCATGGCAAAACTGGGTTTAACGATATTTGGAAGCACAAGTAGTATCTCTACTTGGTGCAAGGAATTAGGCTAGCATGAGGGGGAAAGGCAAGCTCAACATGTTGGACGATCCATGACAATATACTTTAATTGAGATGTGAGAAAACATAACCCATTACGTTGTCTTCCTTGTCCAACATCAACTCTTTAGCATGTCATACTTTAACGAGTGCTCACAATTATAAAAGATGTCCAAGATAGTATATTTATATGTGAAAACCTCTCTTTCTTTATTACTTCCTATTAATTGCAACAATGACCAAAACTATGTTTGCCAATTCTCAACAACTTTTAAGCCTCATACTCTCTATATGTGAAGTCATTACTATCCATAAGATCAATATGATCTCGTTTATTTCTTTTTACTCTTTTATGCACTTAAGATCATAGCAAGATAGCAAAGCCCTTGACTCAACACTAATCTTTATTATAGATTGCTCACGGACTTGATTACATAGAGGGATCACAAAGCAAAACTGAAAACTAATTCATACCAAAACTTTATTCTACTAGATCAAGATATTACCAAAAGGATCGAACGAAGTAAAATAGTAAAGATAGGAGTGTGATGGTGATACGATATCGGGGCAACTGCCCAAGCTTGGCAGTTGCCAAGGGGAGTGCCCATACCCATGTGATTATGTCCTCGGAGATGGTGAAGGAGTTGTTGATGATGTAGGCTTGTCGTCCATCTTCCAAGGCATAGGCTCACCATCATAGAAGTATGATCGAGTCTCCAGTATCCTCAAATCTGTAGTCAAAATCATCCTCTTGAATCTATATTCATACTCACAGTTTTAATTTTGCAGGTCATAGATCTGGGCTTGGAGGTGCTCGATTTTCTCATGAAGCTTGAAGATGGTCTCCTCAGTGTTCTTGGCGTCCAGCTTGTGGTTGTTGGTGAACTCCATGATCATTATCTGGTTCGCGTTAAGTCCGCGCTCCACCATCCCTAGGCACTTGAAAACATGTTGTTCCATCACTTCGAGCTTTGTCTCCACGCTTCCGGTACTCCTGTTGGAAATATGCCCTAGAGGCAATAATAAAATGGTTATTATATTTCCTTGTTCATGATAATTTTCTATTGTTCATGCTATAATTGTATTGATCAAAAACCGTAATACATGTGTGAATACATAGACCACACCATGTCCCTAGTGAGCCTCTAGTTGACTAGCTCGTTGATCAACAGATGGTCATGGTTTCCTGACTATGGACATTGGATGTCATTGATAACAGGATCACATCATTAGGAGAATGATGTGATGGACAAGACCCAATCCTAAGCATAGCACAAGATCGTGTAGTTCGTTTGCTAGAGCTTTTCCAATGTCAAGTATAATTTCCTTAGACCATGAGATCGTGCAACTCCCGGATACCGTAGGAATTCTTTGGGTGCACCAAACGTCACAACGTAACTGGGTGGCTATAAAGGTGCACTACAGGTATCTCCGAAAGTGTCTGTTGGGTTGGCACAAATCGAGACTGGGATTTGTCACTCCGTATGACAGAGAGGTATCTGTGGGCCTACTCGGTAATGCATCATCATAATGAGCTCAATGTGACTAAGTAGTTGGTCATGGGATCATGCATTATAGAACGAGTAAAGTGACTTGCCGGTAACGAGATTGAAACCGACGATCGAATCACGGGCAAGTAACGTATCGATTGACAAAGGGAATTGTATACAGGATTGCTTGAATCCTCGACATCGTGGTTCATCCAATGAGATCATCGTGTAACATGTGGGAGTCAACATGGGTATCCAGATCCCGCTGTTGGTTATTGGCCGGAGAGCTGTCTCGGTCATGTCTACATGATTCCCGAACCCGTAGGGTCTACACACTTAAGATTCAATGACGCTAGGGTTATAAGGAAGATTTGTATGTGATTACCGAATGTTGTTTGGAGTCCCGGATGAGATCCCGGACGTCACAAGGAGTTCCAGAATGGTCCGTAGGTGAAGATTTATATATGGGAAGTCATCATACGGTCATGGGAAATATTCGAGGGTATACCGGTATTGTACCGGGACCACCAGAGGGGTTCCGGGGTCCACCTACCCCGGAGGGCCCTATGGGCTGTAGGTGGAAGGTAACCAGCCCCAAGTGGGCTGGGCGCCACCCCGTAGGGCCCATGCGCCTAGGGTTGGGGGGGGGGACCCTAAAGGGGGCGCCCCCCTTGGCTTGGGGGGCAAGCCCCCTTCCCCCTCGCCCCCCTCTAGATCCCATCTAGAGGGGCCGGCAACCTTACCCCTTCTCCCTATAAATAGAGGGGTGGAGGGAGGGGTGCAGCACCACATCCAAGGCGCAGCCCCTCCCCTCCCCAACACCTCTCCTCCTCCGCAAGAGCTTGGTGAAGCCCTGCCAGCGAACTACCACTCCATCACCACCACGCCGTCGTGCTGCTGTTGGAGCCTTCTTCCTCAACCTCTCCCTCCTCCTTGCTGGATCAAGGAGCGGGAGACGTCACCGGGCTACACGTTGATCGCGGAGGCACCGTTGTTCGGTGCTTAGATCGGATTCAGACGCGATCTGAATCGCTACGTGTATGACTCCTCCAACCGCGTTCTTGCAACGCTTCCGACTCGCGATCTTCAAGGGTATGAAGATGCACTCCCCTCTCTATTGTTGCTAGTTACTCCATAGATTGATCTTGGTGATGCGTAGAAAAACTTTAATTTCTGCAACGATCCCTAACAGTGGCATCATGAGCTAGGTCTATGCGTAGTTTCTATGGACGAGTAGAACACAAGTTTGTTGTGGGCGTCGATTTTGTCAATTTACTTGCCACTACTAGTCTTATCTTGTTTCGGCGGCATCGTGGGATGAAGCGGCCCGGACCGACCTTACACGTACGCTTACGTGAGATAGGTTCCACCGACTGACATGCACTAGTTGCATAAGGTGGCTAGCGGCTGTCTGTCTCTCCCACTTTAGTCGGATCGGATTTGATGAAAAGTGTCCTTATGAAGGGTAAATAGCAATTGGCATATCACGTTGTGGTTTTGGCGTAGGTAAGAAACATTCCTGCTAGAAACCTATAGCAGCCACGTAAAAACTTGCAACAACAATTAGAGGACGTCTAACTTGTTTTTGCAGCATATGCCGTGTGATGTGATATGGCCAAAAGGATGTGGTGAATGATATATATGTGATGTATGAGATTGATCATGTTCTTGTAATAGGAATCACGACTTGCATGTTGATGAGTATGACAACCGGCAGGAGCCATAGGAGTTGTCTTAATTTATTGTATGACCTAAATGTCAATGAATAACGCCATGTAATTACTTTACTTTATTGCTAAACCGTTAGCCATAATAGTAGAAGTAATAGTTGGCGAGACAACTTCATGAAGACACGATGATGGAGATCATAATCATGGACATCGTGGTGTCATGCCAGTGACGCTGATGATCATGGTGCCCCGAAGATGGAGATCAAAAGGAGCAAAATGATATTGGCCATATCATGTCACTATTTGATTGCATGTGATGTTTATCATGTTTTACATCTTATTTGCTTAGAATGATGGTAGCATAAATAAGATGACCCCTCATAAAATTTAAAGAAAGTGTTCCCCCTAACTCTGCACCGTTGCGAAGGTTCGTTGTTTCGAAGCACCACGTGATTATCGGGTGTGATAGATTCTAACGTTAGAATACAACGGGTGTAAGCCAGATTTACACAAGAAAAACACTTAGGTTGACTTGACGAGCCTAGCATCTACAGACATGGCCTCGGAATACAAGAGACCGAAAGGTCGAACATGAGTCATATAGAAGATACGATCAACATTAAGATGTTCACCGATGATGACTAGTCCATCTCACGTGATGATCGGACACGGCCTAGTTGACTCGGATCATGTATCACTTAGATGACTAGAGGGATGTCTATCTGAGTGGGAGTTCATTAAATAATTTGATTAGATGAACTTAATTATCATGAACTTAGTCTAAAAATATTTACAATATATCTTGTAGATCAAATGGCCCACGCTAATGTTGTCCTCAACTTCAACGCGTTCCTAGAGAAAATCAAGCTGAAAGACGATGGTAGCAACTATACGGACTGGGTCCGGAACTTGAGGATCATCCTCATGGCTTCCAAGAAAGCATATGTCCTTGAAGCACCGCTAGTTGAAGCACCTATCCCAGCGAACCAAAACGTTATGAACGCTTGGCAGTCGCGTGTTGATGATTACTCCCTGGTTCAGTGCGGCATGCTTTACAGCTTAGAACCGGGGCTCCAAAAGCGTTTCGAGCAGCACGGAGCATATGAGATGTTCCAAGAGCTGAAAATGGTTTTCCAAGCTCATGCCCGGGTCGAGAGATATGAAGTCTCCGACAAGTTCTACAGTTGTAAGATGGAGGAGAATAGTTCCGTCAGCGAACACATACTCAAAATGCCTGGGTTGCACAACTGCTTGTCCCAGCTGGGAGTTAATCTCCCGGATGACGCAGTCATTGACAGAATCCTTCAGTCGCTCCCACCGAGCTACAAGAGCTTTATGATGAACTTCAATATGCAGGGGATGGAGAAAACCATTCCTTAGGTATATTTGTGTTGGAAATATGCCCTAGAGGCAATAATAAAATGATTATTATTATATTTCCTTGTTCATGATAATTGTTTTTTATTCATGCTATAATTGTATTATCCGGAAATCGTAATACACGTGTGAATACATAGACCACAACATGTCCCTAGTGAGCCTCTAGTTGACTAGCTCGTTAATCAATAGATAGTCATGGTTTCCTGACTATGGACATTGGATGTCATTGATAACGAGATCACATCATTAGGAGAATGATGTGATGGACAAGACCCAATCCTAAGCATAGCACAAGATTGTATAGTTCGTTTGCTAGAGCTTTTCCAATGTCAAGTATCTTTTCCTTAGACCATGAGATCGTGTAACTCCCGGATACCGTAGGAGTGCTTTGGGTGTACCAAACGTCACAACATAACTGGGTGACTATAAAGGTATACTACGGGTATCTCCGAAAGTGTCTGTTGGGTTGAAACGGATCGAGACTGGGATTTGTCACTCCGTATGACGGAGAGTTATCTCTGGGCCCACTCGGTAATGCATCATCATAATGAGCTCAAAGTGACCAAGTGTCTGGTCACGGGATCATGCATTACGGCACGAGTAAAGTGACTTACCGGTAACGAGATTGTACGAGGTATTGGGATACCAATGATCGAATCTCGGGCAAGTAACATACCGATTGACAAAAGGAATTGTATACGGGGTTGCTTGAATCCTCGATATCGTGGTTCATCCGATGAGATCATCGAGGAGCATGTGGGAGCCAACTTGGGTATCCAGATCCCGCTGTTGGTTATTGGCCGGAGAGCCGTCTCGGTCATGTCTACGTGTCTCCCAAACCCGTAGGGTCTACGCACTTAAGGTTCGGTGATGCTAGGGTTGTAGAGATATTAGTATGCAGCAAACCGAAAGTTGTTCGGAGTCCCAGATGATATCCCGGACGTCACGAGGAGTTCTGGAATGGTCCGTAGGTAAAGAATTATATATGGGAAGTCGAGTTTCGGCCATCGGGAAAGTTTCGGGGGTCACCGGTATTGTACCGGGACCACCGGAAGGGTCCCGGTGGTCCACCGGGTGGGGCCACCTATCCCGGATGGCCCCATGGGCTGAAGTGGGAGGGTAACCAGCCCCTGGTGGGCTGGTGCGCCCCCCCTTGGCCCCCCCTGCGCCTAGGGTTGGGAACCTTAGGGGAGGGGGCGCCTCCACTTGCCTTGGGGGGCAAGGCACCCCCCTTGGCCGCCGCCCCCAGGAGATCCCATCTCCTAGGGCTGGCGCCCCCCTGGGGACCCTATATATAGAGGGGGGGGGAGGGAGGGCATCCGCACCCTTGCACTTGGCGCCTCCCTTTTCCCTTGCTACACCTCTCTCTCCCGCAGACAATTGGCGAAGCCCTGCCGAGATCCCTGCTGCATCCACCACCACGCCGTCGTGCTACTGGATCTTCGTCAACCTCTCCTTCCCCCTTGATGGATCAAGAAGGAGGAGACATCACGCTGACCGTATGTGTGTTGAACGCGAAGGTGCCGTCCGTTCGGCGCTAGGATCTCCGGTGATTTGGATCACGACGAGTACGACTCCCTCAACCCCGTTCTCTTGAATGCTTCCGCTCGATCTACAAGGGTATGTAGATGAACTCCTCTCTCTCGTTGCTAGATGAACTCATAGATTGATTTTGGTGAAACCGTAGGAAATTTTTTGTTTTCTGCAATGTTCCCCAACAGTGGCATCATGAGCTAGGTCTATGCGATGTTCTCTTTGCACGAGTAGAACACAAATTTTTTGTGGGCGTAGATGTTGTCAACTTTCTTGCCACTACTAGTCTTATTTTGCTTCAGCGGTATTGTGGGATGAAGCGGCCCGGACCGACCTTACACGTACGCTTACTTGAGACAGGTTCCACCGACTGACATGCACTAGTTGCATAAGGTGGCTAGCGGGTGTCTGTCTCTCCCACTTTAGTTGGAGTGGATTCGATGAAAAGGGTCCTTATGAAGGGTAAATATAAGTTGACAAATCATGTTGTGGCTTTTTTGTAGGTAAGAAAACGTTCTTGCTAGAACCCTATTGCAGCCACGTAAAAGATGCAACAATAATTAGGGGACGTCTAACTTGTTTTTGCAGCAATTGCTTTGTGATGTGATATGGCCAAAAGTTGTGATGAATGATGAATGATATATTGTGATGTATGAGATCATGTTCTTGTAATAGGAATCACGACTTGCATGTCGATGAGTATGACAACCGGCAGGAGCCATAGGAGTTGTCTTAATTATTGTATGACCTGCGTGTCAATGATTTAACGCCATGTAATTACTTTACTTTATTGCTAAACCGTTAGCTATAGTAGTAGAAGTAATAGTTGGCGAGCAACTTCATGGAGACACGATGATGGAGATCATGATGATGGAGATCATGGTGTCATGCCGGTGACGAAGATGATCATGGAGCCCCGAAGATGGAGATCAAAGGAGCTATATGATATTGGCCATATCATGTCACTACTATTTGATTGCATGTGATGTTTATAATGTTTTTGCATCTTGTTTACTTAGAACGACGGTAGTAAATAAGATGATCCCTCTTAATAATTTCAAGAAAGTGTTCCCCCTAACTGTGCGCCATTGTGACAGTTCGTTGTTTCGAAGCACCACGTGATGATCGGGTGTGATAGATTCTAACGTTCACATACAACGGGTGTAAGACAGATTTACACATGCAAAACACTTAGGTTAACTTGACGAGCCTAGCATGTAACGACATGGCCTCGGAACATAGAGACCGAAAGGTCGAACATGAGTCGTATGGAAGATACGATCAACATGGAGATGTTCACCGATGATGACTAGTCCGTCTCACGTGATGATCGGACACGGCCTAGTCGACTCGGATCATGTAACACTTAGATGACTAGAGGGATGTCTAATCTGAGTGGGAGTTCATTAAATAATTTGATTAGATGAACTTAATTATCATGAACTTAGTCTAAAAATATTTACAATATATCTTGTAGATCAAATGGCCCACGCTAATGTTGTCCTCAACTTCAACGCGTTCCTAGAGAAAATCAAGCTGAAAGACGATGGTAGCAACTATACGGACTGGGTCCGGAATCTGAGGATCATCCTCATAGCTGCCAAGAAAGCATATGTCCTTGAAGCACCATTAGGTGACCCACCTGCTCTCCCAGCACTGCAAGACGATTTGAAAGTTTGGCAGACACGTGCTGATGATTACTCCCTCGTTCAGTGCGGCATGCTTTACATCTTAGAACCGGGGCTCCAAAAGCGTTTTGAGCAACACGGAGCATATGAGATGTTCGAGCAGCTGAAAATGGTTTTCCAAGCTCACGCCCGGGTCGAGAGATATGAAGTCTCCGAGAAGTTCTATAGTTGTAAGATGGAGGAAAAAAGTTCTGTCAGTGAGCACATACTCAAAATGTCTGGGTTGCACAACCGCCTGTCCCAGCTGGACATTAACCTCCCGGACGAGGCGGTCATTGACAGAATCCTTCAGTCGCTCCCACCGAGCTACAAGAGCTTTGTGATGAACTACAATATGCAGGGGATGGTGAAAACTATTCCTGAAGTATTTTCAAAGCTGAAGTCAGCAGAGGTAGAAATCAAAAAGGAACATCAAGTGTTGATGGTCAATAAAACCACCAAGTTAAAGAAAGGCAAGGGTAAGAATACTTCAAGAAGGACGGCAAGGATGTTGCCGCGTCCGGTAAGCCAGTTGCCGGGAAGAAGTCAAAGAATGGACCCAAGCCTGAAACTGAGTGCTTTTATTGCAAAGGGAAGGGTCACTGGAAGCGGAACTGCCCCAAATACTTAGCGGACAAGAAGGCCGGCAACACTAAAGGTATATGTGATATACATGTAATTGATGTGTACCTTACCAGTGCTCGTAGTAGCTCCTGGGTATTTGATACCGGTGCCGTTGCTCATATTTGTAACTCAAAGCAGGAGCTGTGGAATAAGCGGAGACTGGCGAAGGACGAGGTGACGATGCGCGCCGGGAATGGTTCCAAGGTCGATATGATCGCCGTCGACATGCTACCTCTGCATTTACCTACGGGATTAGTTTTAAACCTCAATAATTGTTATTTAGTGCCAAGTTTGAGCATGAACATTGTATCTGGATCTCGTTTAATATGAGATGGCTACTTATTTAAATCCGAGAATAATGGTTGTTCTATTTATATGAGAGATATGTTTTATGGTCATGCCCCGATGGTCAATGGTTTATTCTTAATGAATCTCGAACGTAATGTTACACATATTCATAGTGTGAATACCAAAAGATGTAAAGTTGATAATGATAGTCCCACATACTTGTGGCACTGCCGCCTTGGTCACATTGGTGTCAAGCGCATGAAGAAGCTCCATGCTGATGGACTTTTAGAGTCTCTCGATTATGAATCATTTGACACATGCGAACCATGCCTCATGGGCAAAATGACCAAGACTCTGTTCTCCGTAACAATGGAGCGAGCAACCAACTTATTGGAAATCATACATACCGATGTGTGCGGTCCAATGAGCGTTGAGGCTCGCGGAGGATATCGTTATGTTCTCACTCTCACTGATGACTTGAGCAGATATGGGTATGTCTACTTGATGAAACACAAGTCTGAGACCTTTGAAAAGTTCAAGGAATTTCAGAATGAGGTAGAGAATCAACGTGACCGAAAGATAAAGTTCTGACGATCATATCGTGGAGGAGAATATTTAAGTCACGAATTTGGTACGCACTTAAGGAAATGTGGAATCGTTTCACAACTCACGCCACCTGGAACACCTCAGTGTAACAGTGTGTCCGAACGTCGTAATCGCACTCTATTGGATATGGTACGATCTATGATGTGTCTTGCCGATTTACCGCTATCATTTTGGGGATACGCTCTAGAGACAGCTACATTCACTTTAAATAGGGCTCCTTCTAAATCCGTTGAGACGACACCGTATGAATTATGGTTTGGGAAGAAACCTAAGCTGTCGTTTCTAAAAGTTTGGGGATGCGATGCTTATGTCAAGAAACTTCAACCTGAAAAGCTCGAACCCAAGTCGGAAAAATGCGTCTTCATAGGATACCCTAAGGAAACCATTGGGTATATCTTCTACTTAAGATCCGAGGGAAAGATCTTTGTTGCCAAGAACAGATCCTTTCTGGAAAAAGAGTTTCTCTCGAAAGGAGTAAGTGGGAGGAAAGTAGAACTCGATGAAGTACTACCTCTTGAACCGGAAAGTAGTGCAGCTCAGTAAAATGTTCCTGTGGTGCCTACACCGACTAGAGAGGAAATTAATGATGATCAAGGTACTTCGGATCAAGTTGCTACTGAACTTCGTAGGTCCACAAGGACATGTTCCACACCAGAGTGGTATGGCAACCCTGTCCTGGAAATCATGTTGTTAGACAACGGTGAACCTTCGAACTATGAAGAAGCAATGGTGGGCCCAGATTCCAACAAATGGCTTGAAGCCATGCAATCCGAGATAGGATCCATGTATGAAAACGAAGTATGGACTTTGACGATGATGGCGTTCTCTGTATCTCTTTTCCTTCTGGGGGCATCGTTTTGGAGCAAGTGATGGATGGAGGTGGCAAGAGGAGGAGCGGTGTTACATCTACCGCAAGGCCGACGATGGATCACGGCGGCATGGCGCTGCGGAGTTTCAGCGATGGGCGCACGTGGATGGACACGCGCAGGATGGCGGTAATGTCTGGCGTCGTGGTGGCGTCGATGGCAGCCCTAGCAAGGTTGATGCAGCAGTACAACACTGAAGATGGATTGGCGGCAGGTGGCTGCGGCGGCCTCATACCCGGCAGGCGTCCTGGTTGAGGAGTGCGCCGGACTGGTGGGTGCCCATACCCGGCAGGCGTCCTGGTTGGGACCTCAGGTCTTAGATGTTAGGTTTTGCTGCGAGGTTTGTTTGGTATTAGGTCCAGACTATCAGCATCCCTTCATCAACTGGATATGAGTAGCGACAGATGTTGCCTAGACGGTGGCTTTAGTCTTACTGTTGTATGACTTTGTAAGGTCTTGTGTGGATAATTAATAAAGTGGCTGCATGCATCGTCCAGATGCAGAGACCGGGGATCTTCCTCCTTTTAAGAAAAAACTTGATTAGACCAGGTTCTTTCTGCACGCCTTGTTCTTTCATCACGCCTTTAACTTTTGAAGCTAAGGAAAGCTCCCCGGCATCCAGGTAAATGTTGTAGAGATTTACATAGGATGTGAAGAAACCGGGTTATAGGTCCATTATCCTCCTGTCTGCAACAAGTTGACCTCTCTCCATGTCCCGATGGATACGACATGACGCTAGCAAAGGCCGCCAGATGACAGGTTCACCATGGAAGATTGAATCTCTTGTAAAAGCCTCGGCATCAACTATAGGCTCCCAGCTCGACCAAGAAGGTCGGCAAGACATGTGCAATGCTTGATTGTTGGGCTCAACGCATATTCCAAATTGCATGATTTCGTATGCAAGAGTTTCCCGTGGCAGTGAACCGACCAAAACCAGGTTTTGTGCAAAGCATTGAATCTGCTAAACAGTCCTTGCAATAGCCAAACTGGCACAAGCATTCATCACACTTGAATACTTGATATAGAGATATACTAGTAATACATAATAATCCTTTTTGAAGGCGCTACCTTGCTTGCTCGCGGTGTCCTCGGTTTCGGCTCGTGAGATGTTTGAATTCTTGTTGGTTTGGCATTGCCGCTCTTGGGTCTGGCTTGGTAGGTTTAGCTGTGATGTATCCTCTGTTTAGGCTGAGCATCCCTTGTCTTTCTGCTCTGGGCAGAATGTACACGCCTGTCTGCGTTCGTGTCATGTGTTGTATCCCCCGCTGTACTCATTCTTTTCCTTCTATCAATGGAATGATACGCAAGCTTTTGCGTATTCGCGAAAAATAATAATAATCCATTGAACACAGTAGGCTCCATTCCTCGACTCTGCCCTTTTGAATAAAGACTTAACGCTTCTCTCAGGACAAAAAACCAATATACAATTAGCGGCGCATACGTATGTGAAATAATCAATCGATAGCAAAACTGACTTAATCCAATTAACTAAAAGCAACCAAGCAATTTTTCTCTTCTAGCAAATAGAACTCCATCACCAGGGAAGGACGCACATAGTCAGGTAGGTAAGCCTAAGAGCAAGGAGCGTCTCAAGCGCTATGTATAACAGGATCGTATATCATTTTAAGGTGGCATGGATAATTTCCCTGTTGGGAGCATATCCTTATAGCAAGGTCGGTAAATGAACGAATCATCGACACAACAAGTTGCTAGCGTATGGTCTTTATCAAGCTCATCCGCGTCTCCTAGATACTGCATCCTCGACGTGTCGAGATGGTACACTACCACCGCGCTGTTAAGAATGAGGACGAGTGCATTTTTATGCGGATGGAATCCCATGATACTGCAGTAGGCACCCCGTTCTACCGACTGGTCGTGGTTGGCGCCTCCAACCATGTCGATGAAGTTGTCCTCATCCGAGTTCCAGGAATGTTCAGAGTCATATGATATGGCCCAGTCATCCTCAGCGTCTTCGTCGGTCAAACTGACTGGTCCACCTCTGCTTCCAACAATCCTCCATGTCAACTTCGGTTGTATTTTAAGAGTGCGAATCATATCGCCATGCAGGTTGAGATTGGTGTCGTGCGACAGTGTCCAACCTAGCTGCCCATCGGTCAATTCGGTAAGCATCCAAACTCGAAGCTGCGAAATATTAGTCGCCACATAATGTACCCCTCTCTCATAGCTTGCTATGACCGATTTTTGGGGCAGCGACAACACGCTTCTTGCACTGCAGGGTTCCCCGGGAAGTTGGACCATATCATAAGTCCCCTTCGAGGGGCGTAGGATCACGAGGACATTGTTGTCGCAATGCATGTAGACAGAACCACACCAGAAATTAGATGAATGAAATGTACCCCCATAGCTCTCGAGAGTTCTGGCAACCATGTCGTAGAGGTTCCCCGGGGAACAACGCCCAAGCGTGAACTCTTGGTCCTCCCACCGCTCTGTGCATGACAAGTACATTAACATTGGCAACACATTTTTCTTGGGCTCCTTGATCTCCTCCGCTTGTGCTTCCCCGAGCGGCGGAACCTCGCATTGCGTCTTAGTGGCTAATAATGGCTCCTTGAGCAGGCCACCCTTCAAAAAGAGGAATACATGGTAGTGTAGGGACACGGCAGGATCGAAAGCCAGAGATACGTCATACCTGCACCACGGCGTCGATGACCACGGTACACGAGCGTACCGTGCCGTCGCGGGGTTGAGCACGTAGTAGGATCCATTCCACTCCTCGAGGAGGAGGAGGCCGTTACATGACTGGTATATTATCACCTCGTGCGGGTAGACAGGGCCCCGGAAGCCAGGCGCACCGCGCATGGCTGGTGGCGCGAAGAAGGATGTAAAGGAGCGGCACCCCATCTTGTTGACGAAGAGGCCGGGGAAGGCGCGCCGGGGAAGTAGCGCTCAAGGGAGATCCAGTGGTCGTCATTGACGATGTCGCGCCACGCGCGGCACACGCACTGGGACACCGAAACATCACGCCCCGGCAGGCGGCGGAGGATGCCGAGGAGCACGTCGTAGGGTAAGCACATGCCGTCCCCGTCGCCGGCTGCGTCCATCGTCGTGTGGATCGATGGCAGATTGGATTGTTTGGACGTTACTAGTTTCCGCGGGCAGACGCTCGTACGCGCACAAGGAAACCTGGTAATATATCCACGGATTTGATGGGAAAGAAACTTAGCCTCTAAGGCATCTAATCTAAAAAAAGCTTAATCTCTACGGCATCTTAAAAACGTAACAGCTACGGCCTTTCTTTTTGGTGTCTGTTTCAGTTCATGAGATTCATCCGCTAAAAGAGAACCGGGGTAGATGAGCTCGATTGGGAGCTTCATCGTGGCAGCAGCAGCACACCAACACGGCTGCCGGGGTTACTCAGGCCAGGCACAAATTCAATTCCTCTAATCTAACCAAAAAGATTCCAGGGTCCACGAAAGTTTTTTCATCACAAAACTTTGCATGTTGGTAAACATTCAACAATGTTTATCACATTTTTTTAATGTTTTCCTGTTATCTTTTCAAAAAAAAAAAATTGTTCAACCCAGATGCATAATCACCCGGGAGCTAAAGAATAGCACAAACATGAGAATGCGATATAAGTTTGGTTCTGAGATGCCCTGATTTATAGAAAGGGAGGTCAGATTGTTAGGTTAGCATTTTTCGAAGTAGAAGAAATAACATGGATGCAACTTGATCGTCTGTTGTTTTGCTTTGCTCTTGCAGGGGATGGAGTCTTAACAAGAGTAAATAGACTTCTGAGGGCAACATATGAACACAGCCATGTGAGCAAAATGGTTACTGCTTAAGATAAAGTAAAAAAATGCACACCAACAAGAGATACTTGAAAATATGAAACCAGCAAGTGGAGTACAAGGGCGGAGATAATCTGGTTTGAGGGAGTTGATGTCTCCGTCGCATCTACTTTTCCAAACACTTTTCCTCTTGTTTTGTACTTTTTTTTGAGAATCCTCTTGTTTTGTACTTTAATTTGCATGATTTAAATGAAACTAATCCGGACTGACGTTGTTTTCAGCAAAACTATTATGGTGTTATTTCTGTGCAGAAATAGAAGTTATCAGAATTGGAGAAAACCATTTGGAGATTTTTTATGGAATAAATAAAAAATACTGGAGCCAAGACCCACTGGAGGGGGGCCACCTGCTGCCCACGAGGCACCAGGGTGCGCCCACCCTCTGGGCGCGCCTTGGTGGCTCATGGGGCCCACGTGGCTCCGCTGACCCTAATTTCATCGCGTTTTATGATACGGAGCCACCGCCACCTTGTGTTCTTCTTCAAGAGGCCAGATCTGGAGTCCATTTGGGGCTCTGGAGAGGGGGGGGGGGGTCTTTCGTCATCATCATCATCAACCATCCTCCATCACCAATTTCATGATGCTCACCGTCGGGAGTGAGTAATTCTTTCGTAGGCTTGCTGGACGGTGATGTGTTGAATGAGATTTTTCATGTAATCAAGTTAGTTTTGTCAGGCTTGATCCCTAGTATCCACTAGGGCCCGAGTGCCATGATTTCAGATCTGAACCCTTTATGTTTTCATAAATATATTTGTGTTCTTGATCCTACCTTGCAAGTTATACACACCTATTACGTGTTATGATCCGCATATCCATAGGCTTTGAATGAACCAAACACCGAAATGAGAAATCACGTAGATGAACCGGCATGAAACACATGGCTATACCACCAAGGAAAGCATTAAGGAATGATCTGGCAGAATCTGGTGAAGCGCGATAAGGAAGCGACTAGGAAAAATTCCTTGCCTCGTCGGGCCCTAGTGGGTAATTGGCGCTAAACTTGTTGTTGGATATCCAGGCTTGGCTTATATTCTAGGGGAAGAACCTCCCGAGGGGGGGGGGGGTCTGGATCAGGGTCCTGATCCATAGCCAAGGACGACGAGGAACCATCCAAACATGCTTTGATCGTTGCCTTGAATTTGGGGAGTGCATCTCAACCCTCACATATATTGATTCTCCTTACCAAAGGAATCTTGCATCAAGAATGATGGCCCGATCATCATGGAGAGCCAGGCGGCCATTACGCGACAGAGTGACATACCCTAGTGGAAGGGAAGGTCGTGTCGCATCGGGAAGATCCGACGCGAAGGAGATCCCCGAACGAGCCTGTGGTGACACATGTTGGATCTCAGCATGCACAAGAGCGCGTTTTGTCTCTCGCCCTTTATTTGATCATTATCTTATTATACATACTGAAATAAATAAATAACTTCTTACAATAAATTATGACAATGACAAATGGCCTTACTACGAGAAACGGCAATTTTGTTTGCCCATGCAAATACACCTATGATCTGATCCTTGGTTAGATATAAAGCGAGCCTCTTGTGTATTGTTAATCATGCAACCATGGAAGAATGAAAATGATGCTTCCAAAATTCGATTAGCAGTTAAGTGTGTTGCTTGCCCTAAGACTATCACGCTATAGGATCGGTGCCCTAGATGCACTAGTAGAAAACAGGCTTTGGTCCAGGCCAGTAAGGGCATTAATCCCGGTTCTCTTACGAACCGGGACAAAAGGGTGCATCAGTCCCGGTTCGTGAGGCTAGGGCGCCGACCGGGCCTCGGGGGCCATTGGTCCCGGTTCTTCTGGCCCCTTGATACGTCTCCAACGTATCTATAATTTTTTATTGTTCCATGCTGTTATATTGGATGTTTTACAATCATTTTATAGTTATTTTATATCATTTTTTGGTACTAACCTATTGACATCGTGCCCAGTACCAGTTGCTGTTTTCTGCATGTTTTTTACATCGCAGGAAATCAATACCAACCGGAGTCCAAAAGCAGCGAAACTTTTTGAGGATTTTTTTGGGCCAGAAGACATCCAGTGGGCCAGGAAAGCACCTCGGGGGGTGCTCCGAGGGGAGCACAACCTACCTGGAGGCCCATGCGCGTCCTGGTGGGTTGTGCCCACCTTGGGTGCCCCTCAAACCGCCTCTTTGCTCTATAAATACCCTAATATTCCAGAAACCCTAGGGGAGTCGACGAAAACCAATTCCAGCTGTCGCGGAGTCCACAAACACAAGATCCAATCTAGACACCATCTCGGAGGGGTTCACCACTTCCATTGGTGCCTCTTCGATGATGCGTGAGTAGTTCTTTGTAGACCTACGGGTCCGTAGTTAGTAGCTAGATGGCTTCCTGTCTCTCTCTCTCTTGATTATCAATACAATGGTGTCTTGGAGATCCATATGATGTAAGTCACTAGTAGAAAAAGGGTCAAATGTGAGACACATTAGTCCCGGTTTGTAACAGAACCGGCACTAATGTGTCCATTAGTGCCGGTTCCAACGGCTAGGCGGGAGGAGCTCTTTAGTACCGGTTCGTGGCGAACCTTTACTACCGGTTCGTGCCACGAGCCGGTACTAAAGAAAGTGGTGGCAGGATGTTGTCAGAGTGGGGCCCTTCCAGCACCTTTAGTACCGGTTCGTGGCACGAACCGGTACTAAAGGTCATCCTATATAAACCCTTCGTCCACCCGCACTCTGTTCTTCCCCCTTTCCCCTCTCCCTCTCCTCTGTTCTTCCCTTCTTCCTCTCGAGTTCATCACAAAATTTGCCCCAAATTTGTCAAGATTTGCAGGCCCCCATCCATTCAAATGATCACCAAGGTTAGCAACTTTGTCCTTTCATCTCTCATTGCTAGATTAGCTCTTGCATTGGTTTATATAGTGATTAATTGTGGGTTTTAGTAATTTTGGAGGAATTATATGTGGTAGTATTTGATTTATATGCAATTTGAGGTCAAAATAACACTTAGTTTGCATATGTAGGTGTGTTTTACTTAGTGCCTTCTAAATCTCCGTCGTAACCACCGTCGATCGCCCGCACCGTCCCGTCGCCGGCACCACCTTGTGGTGAGCCTCTTGTTCATGAAATTTTATATAAAAAATTGATGTTTGTGTGATTTGGATATATAGTTACTCATATAATTATCTTACCCATACGTTGTTTGTTATACATAGTACCATGGTTTTGATATCCGTCCCCGTCAGCCCTCGTCCTTGTTATGATTCGGATGTGGTATATTCTCTTTTAAAACTATTTGTTGCATTTCGTGTTTATGACAAATTATGCCCATCAAGTTGACATAGATATTTTTATCTAGGAGGTATGTGAACCGGAAATTCCAACCGACCCTATTGTCGAGAGGTTAAATTTAGTTGAAAGAGAAAACGAGTACTTGAAAGAAAAATTGAAAAGAATTGAGGGGGAGATGATGGAATTGGAGTTGCATGTTGCCGATGTCGTCGATGATCACAAGATCAAGATGGAGAAAATGCGCTTGAAGATTAGAAAGATTAGAAAATATGCCATCGATAGTGAGGCTTGGTATCATTATACTGTTGGATCAATTGTTACCTTAGTTGCGATCTTGATCGCATTTGTCGTTGCATTTAAATGCTTTAGCTAGAGAGTTATTTGTTTGTTGCATTTAAGTGTTGTATGAACTTTATGTATGAACTTGTATTAATTTGGTCTATTCGGTGTTGTGTAATGAAGATGAGCCGGCAATGGATGTACGATGACCGATGCTCTCCCAAGTTCGTTGAGGGCGTGCATACTTTTCTGCTTGCGGCCGAGGCAACCAAGCGGGCGGATGGTTTTATGCCTTGTCCATGTGCTGGCTGTAAGAATGGTCGCAATTACTCTACGTCAAGAACCATTCACGTCCACCTATTTGAGTCCAATTTCATGCCCCACTATAATGTTTGGACCAAGCACGGAGAAAGAGGGGTTATGATGGAAGACAATGAAGAAGAAGAGGATGACGACAGCTATCCTGGCCATGGGTTCCCTGAATACGATGATACAACAATGGGGGAAGAAGCTGAGCCGGTAATGCGGGAAGAAGCTGAGCCGGCAATGCGGGAAGAAGCTGAAGAAGAGGCATCAGATGAGCCCATTGATGATCTAGGTCGGGCCATTGCCGATGCAAAGAGCAACTGCGCAAGTGATTTGGAGAAGAAGAAGTTGCAGCGCATATTAGAGGATCACAAAAAATTGTTGTACCCGAATTGCGTAGGTGACAAGAAAAAGCTGGGCACCACACTGGAATTGCTGCAATGGAAGGCAGAGAATGGTGTATCTGACAAGGGATTTGGAAAGTTGCTGGTAATGATAAAGGATATGCTTCCAAAGGACAACGAATTGCCCGAGAGTACGTACGAAGGAAAGAAGGCTGTCTGCCCTCTAGGGTTAGAGGTGCAGAAGATACATGCATGCCCTGATGATTGCATCCTCTACCGCGGTGAGTACGAGGATTTGAACGCTTGCCCGGTATGTGGTGCATTGCGCTATAAGATCAACCGCGATGACCCTGGTGATGTCGAGGGCGAGCGCCCCAGGAAGAAGATTCCTGCCAAGGTGGTATTCTCCTATAATATCACGGTTGAAACGTTTGTTCCAAAACAAAGAGCATGCCAAGGCGATGCGATGGCACAGAGAAGATCGTAAGAAAGACGGAAAGTTGAGAGTACCCGCTGACGGGTCGCAGTGGAGAAAAATCGAAAGAAAGTACGGGAAGGAGTTTGCAGATGACGCAAGGAGCGTATGGTTTGGTCTAAGCGCAGATGGCATTAATCCTTTTGGGGAGCAGAGCAGCAACCATAGCACCTGGCCTGTGACTCCATGTTTGTATAACCTTCCTCCTTGGTTGTGCATGAAGCGGAAGTTCATTATAATGCTAGTGCTCATCCAAGGCCCTAAGCAACCCGGCAACGAAATTGATGTGTACCTAAGGCCATTAGTTGAAGAACTCTTACAACTGTGGAATGGGACAGGTGTACGTGCGTGGGATGAGCACATGGGGGAAGAATTTGACCTAAAGACGTTGCTGTTCGTGACCATCAATGATTGGCCTGCTCTCAGTAACCTTTCAGGACAGACAAACAAGGGATACCGCAGATGCACGCACTGTTTGGATGATACTGACAGTATATATTTGAATAGTTGTAAGAAGAATGTGTACCTGGGACATCGTCGATTTCTTCCGAGCAGGCATCCCGTAAGAAAGAAAGGCAAGCATTTCAAAGGTGAGGCGGATCACCGGACGAAGCCTCGCCACCATACTGGTGCTGATGTACATGATATGGTCAAGGATTTGAAGGTGATATTTGGAAAGGGTCCTGGCGGACAACCTGTTCCGAAGGACGCTGACGGACGCGCACCCATGTGGAAGAAGAAATCTATATTTTGGGACCTGCCATATTGGAAAGACCTAGAGGTCCGCTATGCAATCGACGTGATGCACGTGACGAAGAATCTTTGCGTGACCCTGCTTGGCTTCTTGGGCATGTATGGGAAGACAAAAGATACACCTGAGGCACGGGAGGACCAGCAACGTATGCACGGAGAAGACCGCATACATCAGGGTCATGCAAGCTACGCTCTTACCAAAGAAGAGAAGGAAATCTTCTTTAAATGCCTGCTCAGTATTAAGGTACCGTCTGGCTTCTCGTCGAATATAAAGGGAATAATAAACATGGTAGAGAAAAAGTTCCACAACCTAAAGTCTCATGACTGCCACGTGATTATGACGCAACTGCTTCCGGTTGCATTGAGGGGGCTTCTACCGGAAAACTTTCGATTAGCCATTGTGAAGCTATGTGCATTTCTCAATGCAATCTCTCAGAAGGTAATCGATCCAGAAATCATACCAATGTTACAGAATGATTTGGTCCAATGTCTTGTCAGTTTCGAGTTGGTGTTCCCACCATCCTTCTTCAACATCATGACGCACGTCCTAGTTAACCTATGCGAAGAGATTAACATTTTGGGTCCTGTATTTCTACACAATATGTTCCCCTTTGAGAGGTTCATGGGAGTCTTAAAGAAATATGTTCATAACAGTGCTAGGCCAGAAGGAAGCATCTCCAAGGGCCATCAAAATGAGGAGGTCATTGAGTTTTGTATTGACTTTATTCTTGACCTTAAGCCGATTGGTGTTCCTGAATCACGGCATAAGGGCAGACTGGATGGAAAAGGCACGCTAGGAGGGGAACAAATAATATGTATGGATGGACATTCTCTCACTGAAGCACACTACACAGTTCTACAGAATTCCGCCTTGGTGGCTCCATATATGGATAAACACAAGAATTTGCTACGCTCCAAACACCCAGAGCGGTCTGATGACTGGATTACACGTGAACAAACCAGGAGTTTCGCCAGCTGGTTGCAGACACGTACCATGCATGACACCTCTATTGAAGATGACCTGTACTTGCTGTCCCTGTTACCATCTTCGAATATAATGACTTTCAAAGGGTACGAGATAAATGGTAATACATTTTACATGATCGCCCAAGATAAGAAGAGCACCAACCAAAATAGTGGTGTCCGCTTTAATGCAGAAACCAAGACGGGAAAGGAAACATATTATGGTTATATACAGGACATATGGGAACTTGACTATCGAGGTGGTTTAAAGGTCCCTTTGTTTCGGTGCAAATGGGTCAATATGACACGAGGCGGGGTAACAAAAGACCCGCAGTACGAAATGACAACAGTGGATCTCAACAATCTTGCGTATGCAGACGAACCATTCGTCCTAGCCAATGATGTGGCACAGGTTTTCTATGTGAAGGACATGTCTACCAAGCCAAGAAAAAGAAAAGATAAGGAAGCGAATGCATCGTATGATGAGCCAAAGCGGCACATAGTTCTTTCTGGGAAGAGAAACATCGTGGGAGTGGATGACAAGATAGACAAGTCAGAAGATTATGAAAAGTTTGATGAAATTGCTCCATTCACAGTGAATATTGACCCGAGCATCCCGTTAAATGATGAAGATTTTCCATGGTTACGGCGCAAAGGGACACATGCGAAGAAAAAGTTTCACACCCAAAGATCTGGGATGTAATCGGCTTCACTATCATCACTTTCTTCTGTGTTTCACACCCAGAGGGGAATCTCTGTAATAGTTAGGGTAGTTATGTGTTTTGGCATTTGAAACGCGAAGAAATTTTATGTGCAAACAAATTCTTTCATGCCTTTACTGATTTTTAAAGTTAAGTTATTCACAAACTAGTAATTCACACTAATTTATAATAATTCAAAATTTAAACTATTCAAATTTGAAAACTACGGGCACTAACAGAAAGTTGTAATTTTTTGTACCTAAAGCAAAAATATTCACAAAGAAACTCTAAATACACAAAAAAAACAACACAAAAATAAATAAAGCAAAATAATAATAAAAAAAAAGCCCGCCTACTAGGCGAGAGCGGCCTGCATACGACTAGAAACCCAACCTGTTGTTGGGCCAGGATGCAGGCCCGCAAAGGCCAAGTGGGCCCACAGGGCAGCAAAGAACACGTAGGCCCAGTAGGCCTGCTTTGGAGAGGAGCTCGAGAGAGCGACCGCACGGAGGTTTATAAACCAGTGCGGTCGCCCCTCGGCTAGCAAGGTGGGACTAAACTTGCCGCACCGCACCTGTGCCAGCGCACCCCCTTTAGTACCGGGTCATGGCACAAACCGGTACTAAAGGGGGGGGGGCTTTAGTACCGGTTTGTGCCACCACCCGGTACTAAAGGGGGTCGCTTCCCGCCGCTTGGGCTGGCCAAAACTGGCCTTTAGTACCGTTTGGTGGCACAAACCGGTACTAAAGGCCCCTCCTATATAAACAACACTTACGAAAATTTCAGTTTCTCATCTGGCTTCTTCTCCTCTGCACCGTCGCCCGCCGCCCCCGTACGTATCCATCCCTCGTCGCCGCCCCCGTCGCCGCCCCGTCCCCGTCGTCGCCGCCCCGTCGTCCCCGTCCCCGTCGTCCCCGTCGTCACCGCCGCCCCGTCGTCCCCGTCCCCGTCGTCCCCGTCGTCACCGCCGCCCCGTCCCGTGTCGTCCCCGTCCCCGTCGTCGGCGCCGCCCTGTACGTCCCCGTCGTCGCCGCCGCCCCGGCCCGTCCTTCCCCGTCCCCGTCGTCGCTGCCCCGTCCCTGTCCCCGTCGTTGTCATCCCCGCCGTCGCCGCGCCCGTCGCCGTCCCCGTCGCCGCGCGCCCGGCCCCCGTCGCCGCCCCCCGTCGTCCCTCGCCTCGCCGGTGAGCGCATACACACACACATACATTTTTTGTTTTTTAGTTATACAAATAGTTAGAAATTTTTCTGTTTTTTAGAAATTGTTAGAATTTTTTCGGTTTTTCAGAAATAGTTAGAAATGTTAGAATTGTTAGAATTTTTAGAAATGTTAGAATTGTTAGAATAGTTAGAAATGTTAGAATTGTTAGAAATTTTTCTGTTTTTTAGTTATAGAAATAGTTATAAAAAAGGTAGAATTGTTAGAAATTTTTCTGTTTTTTAGTTATAGAAATAGTTATAAAAATGTTAGTTATATATATAGAAATGTTATAATTTTTTTCTTTTTTTAGTTATAGAAATATTAGAAATGTTATAGAAATGTTAGTTATATCATTGTTAGAAATGTTATAGAAATGTTAGTTATATAGAAATGTTAGAAATTTTAGTTATCAAAATCCAATCATTAAAAAAATGTTACTTTTTGCGGGCATATAGCTAGTATTTGTTCTCGATGATGCCCGACCCGCATCCTCGCCGTCGACACGTCCGCGACGACGTCCGGCT
This sequence comes from Triticum aestivum, assembly GCF_018294505.1. NCBI lineage: Eukaryota > Viridiplantae > Streptophyta > Magnoliopsida > Poales > Poaceae > Triticum > Triticum aestivum. The sequence goes on from NC_057801.1 coordinate 814,029,994, forward strand.
GACCCATGTCCGGGACTGGGCTCCGCCGGGCTGGCACTGGGAGGTGCTGCCTGGAGGGGCGCGCCGCTTGATGAGGAACCCGGCCCCGGGTCCCGTCGTCGACCCTGATCTCGTTTGGTGGCGTTCGCGTGAGCCAGTTTCGGTGCGGAGGGAGCCGGCCCCCCGGAGGTGGTACGTCGCCGTGTCAGGGAGGAGGACGAGCACGTCCATCGCTACATGGTTGCGTTAGAGGGCGGCAGGTTCTCCAATACCTGGCAGTTTCTTCAGGGATCTCACTTCAGCTATGATCCTATGAGGGTTCCTTCTCTTTGGGTGTCCACCGCCCGCGCCGCAGGAACCGCGAGTGTCCTAGATTCTTCTGTAGTATTCGATCTTTATTAGCTACCTAGCCAGTGATGTATTCGATATTATATCTATTATTGGAGACGATGTATTCGAGATTATATCTATTATTCGAGACGATGTTTTCGAGATTATATCTATTATTCGAGACGATGTATTTGAGATTATATCTATTATTCGAGACGATGTAATTTGAATACTAAATTGTTTTATATTTCTTTTGGATTAGTTAAATAAAAGCTATGGCGGACAATACCGGCAGAGAGGGAGAACATGCCATGTTCGATATGATACGCCATCCTCACGGGCCAGATGATGATCAGAATGAAGAAGATTATGACGGCTCCGAATTTCTAAACAACACCGGAGAGGGTGATATGATATTCGATCGCGACGACCGAATTGATGAAGTCATGAACTATGATTATGATGATGACGAAGAAAATTTTGATCTTGAAACAACAAAGACCGGCGAGGTATATATATTTATATAAGCAGGCATCTGGTGATCATCACATGTTTTAAATGACTTGAAGATATATTAATGAATCGATCTTTGTTCTTTCAGCCATCCGGATCGAGCAAATCTTCAGGCAAAAGGACGAAACGAGGCCCGAACAAAAAGTTGAAGGAGGGCGTAAAGTACAATATCGAGGCAATCAGACCTAATGGCGAACCATTAGCGCCTAAGAAGATTGCGGACAAGTTCGTTCGTCAGTGCGGAGTTGTCGTGAAGGACCAACTCCCGATCTCCCTTCAAGAATGGAGAGAGCCAGCAAAAGACAAAAGACAAAAAGACAAAAAGGACGCTGCTCCACGTCCAGATGTTACTTTTGTCGACAAAAGACAAAAAGAGCTGCTTTGGGATACTCTCATGGAACATTTCACCCTACCAGATCATTTGACAGAAGCAGATGTGCAGAAAGTCAAGGACGCTGCTCTTAGGAAGATGGCGGTTGCATTCAAGAACCACAAGAATCGTGAATGGGACAAGTACGTCAAGGGAGGAAGGAAGACTCCAGTATTCGAGGGAACACAGAGAACCAACGTGCTCATTGGGACGATTTCGTGAAATTCAAGGATTCGGAATTAGCTAAGGAACAGTCGAGAATAAACAAGAAGAATGCCGGAAAAAAGGATAAGTTCCATAAGCTGGGGCCAGGTGGCTACGCGGTGGCAATGCCTAAGTGGGATAAGTCTGAGAAAGAGATGGAGGATGCAGGTGTCACTCCGGTTACTAAGAGCTGGCCCCCCAGGTGCAGGACTTGATTCTATGCGCATGGGGGGGAGTTGGACCCGAAGACAGGCAATGTTTCGACGAGGGTAAGTCTGAAGGGAGCCGACGATGCGATACTTGTTGCAATAGAAGAGGCATGATCGGGGGTGTTCCATCCCAACAGAGAGAACGACGAGCTTACGCGTGCCCTGGGAAATCCTGAACACCCGGGAAGAACGCGAGGCAAGGGCGCTATTCCGTGGTATGAGGGGTTTTCAGACTGGAACACCGACTAAGAACACGTGCGAGAAAGAAGATTGTGGAGGAGAAGAACAGGAAGATGGAGGAGGAGCAGAGGAAGCGGGACTATGAACGCCTTCAAGGCCTAGAAGCAAGTCAAGCGGAATTGGCAGTCAAATTCGAGTGGCAGCAGGAGCAGATCGACTCACTTACCCAGCAAAGGGGGTCTCAGCAGCTGCAGCAGCTAGGGAATGATCCAGCATTGGATAGCACCGCCCCATCCATGCCGAGAAGCAGCGTGGGTTCCGCCCCAGACGATGCAATGCTGGATAGATACCCCGTGGATGACATCACGGAGAACACTAACTGCGAGCTACACGTCAAAATGAAGAACATATCCATGAAGGTGGCGGACGCCGTTGCTTTTACAAATCCCCCCGAGGCAACCTTCCATTGCAACCCGATTCCAGCGGGCTATGCTCGTGTCTTGGTTGATGAGGTGGTGGACCCATATTCGGAGCTACAGCTTGACATTCCTGGAGGTGACGACGAGCACTTTCTCGGAGAGGCCAACCATCGTATCATCCTATGGAAAAAGGATTGCATCATCTTTCGAAGGCCACCGACACTGCGTCAGCCGACTCCTCGTCGAAGTCCGCCACCGAGTCAGCAGACTCCCGCTCCTGCAATTCCACCAAGTCTGGCAAAGTGTCAGGCCACTCCTCCTCCAAGTCCGGCAAAGTGTCAGGACACTCCTCCTCCTCCAAGTCTGCCACAGCGTCAAACGTCCACTCCTCCTCCAAGTCCGGCACAACCTCAGGCCACTCCTCCTCCAAGTCCGGCACAGCGTCAGGCCACTCCTCGTCGTCCAACTCAGCCCCGTCAGCCGTCTCCGCCGCCTCAGCAATCGCAGAAGAGACACCCCGCAGCTATGGTGCGTAGCGGTACGAGTCGAGGTAGTACAGGAAGTACAGGCGTAGGCAAGCGATATAAATATGGTCCAAGCCTCACACCTCTTCCGCAGAGGCCTTAGGACAAGTCCGAGGAGGAAAATGCAGCCATATCGAAGGCCGAGGTGGAAGCCCATTTTGCACCGAAACTGCCACCGCCGCCAAGGGAGAAAGTGCCTGAGGAAACGATTGACCACTTCATTCGTATGGCTCAACCACCAGCTCCCAAGCCTGTTGACACAGACTATGAGCGCCACATCAGGAAGTTAAATCGAACACGTCTACGTAAGGAGGCGAGCTCGGGATCGAGCAAACAACAAGCAGCTGTCAAAAAATGCGGGAAAACCATTCCCCAGCTGGGAGAACAGGCGGCGCAATCGATCCCCTTGCTTGTTGTGCCAACAACACGTGACAGTACGCACGCCCAATATTATTGTGGGCAAACAGTTTACGTTCTCGAGGTGGGCAATGTGGTAATAACCAAGGACCATATAATGCAGGCTGAAGTTCTCAACATCACTGTTGGACAAGTCCTCGAGATCGAGCCCATGCCTGTGCTTACAGAGGATGAAATAAAACGGAAATATGTCCGGGGCCAACCTTTGGTCGAGCCAGACAAGGTCAAGAACCTCCCAACGAGAATGTATGAATTGCATCAATGGTACATGAACATTACCAAGATTTCCGATCGATTGTCCCTCATGGTGAATGTCAAGGAGGAGCATTACTTCCATGAGAAAGCTCTGTCCGTTGAGTATTCTGAACTGTTTCAGTTATACAATCAGGACGCACTCGACAAATCTATCATCAGTTGCTATTGTCTGTAAGTGATTTATTTCTGTAATTTAAGTCTCAAGCTAGCTGTAGTGATCCTTTTGATCAATCATTACCCGTAATTATCCTCACTATATTCCTTTCTGTGGTATTATGCAGGATGAAGATGTATGAAATGAGAAAAGGTGGACGCTTTGGCATTGGGTTCATTGACCCAAACACCATTAATGAATACACATGGCTAATAAATCCACATCATGAAAAGGCCGTAGAGGACAACATGCTAGAGTTCTTGAAGCGCCTCAAATACAATGAAGATATACTACTTCCTTACAACTTCCAGTGAGTCACATTGTCTTGTACTACAAATTCTCTATTTTTGCCTACTAGCTAGCTACATGTTTTTGCTTACATATGCCCGCTTAATTAAGACATGCAAACGTGTGTGCATGAAGATTTCACTGGATCTTGTGTATCATTAAAGTTGACGCCGGAACAGTTGAAATACTGGACTCACTACTCAAAGAAAATACCGACTATAACATATTGTTTGGGATAGTCAACAGGTAATTTCAATCATTATTAACTATATATCTCGGCCTATTTAGTCCGTCATTTCATGATATGAACTATTCAATAACCCCTTTATTCATTTTCTTTGTCGGCGGGCAGGGCTTGGGCAAGGTTCATCAGCGTCACAGAAGGTGAATGGAAAAAAAAGCTTAAATGGTTTCGACCCAAGGTAAGTAATTGAGTAGTACTAGCTAGCTAGCTAGCTGCCATCTCTTTAATTATCATGCTTGATTAATTATTATCTGATCAAATTCCATTCTCGTAAAGGCCCTGAAGCAGGCGCAGGGGACTGATCTGTGTGCATTCTGCGTTTGCGAGAACATAAGCATGATGGCGTCCGAAAGGAGCAGATCTCAAAGACAGGAATGGGTACGCTTGTCAGAACACTATTCACAATTTTTACACCATTATCGATATCTAGTCACACAACTAATACACATGCATATTGATCTCCTTCTTAACAGTTCAGAGAGGTACGGGAGAAGCTCCTAGAAACGGAGCACGTAGAAGCATTTCAAGAGGAAATAGCGGATTTTTGCTCGACCAGGTCATAAATCTGAAGGGAGAGTACTATTACCCGCTACCGCCCCCATGAAAACCACTTCCAATTGTCATCGTGCTCCGAAGGCACCAATTAGGCTAATGCCACTGGCTCCGAAGGCAACATGCATATGTAGGAGAAATTGTATATAGCTATACATGTGTGTATGTGTGAATTAATTAATATGGTGGCTTGTGAGACATTGATGATATATATATGCATGATTGGTTCTACTAGAAATTCTATATATATATATATATATATATATATATATATATATATATATATATATATGCATAACGTGTACAATGTGTAGTATCGTAAAATACCAGCAAACGAAAAAGAATTAAAATGGAAACACAAAATTAAATGAAAAAGAAATCATAAAACTAAAACCCCCCAAACCTTATAGTACCGGTTGGTCTTACCAACCGGTACAAAAGGGCTCTAGGCCCCCAGAGCTGGCTCGTGCCACGTGGTTGCCCTTTAGCACCGGTTCGTGCTAAACCGGTACTAAAGGGGGGGGGGCTTTAGTGCCCACACTTTAGTGCCGGTTATGGAACCGGAACTAAACGGCCTTACGAACCGGTG